>NC_030427.2:22943710-23146210 GCF_001660625.3 Ictalurus punctatus
AACTCCAATGCGTTGATGTATGAATGAGAATATGGATTGAAATAAACACCCAATAAAAGTCTAGTATACAGTATGGCCAATATATTTCTGCATGAATGGTCTTAGTAATCATCATGCTAATAACTACAAATTTGGTTTAATCGAACAATATGGCTTCCACTTTATTATTCATCAACGTATAAAATAGCACTTGATCCAGCACATCCAAGTTTTTCACATTAGTTACTTATTCAACTTAGAAAGTATACAACAAATTTTATATTTAAGTATGTGTATGTACTTAAAAAATAAAATGTGCATGTAATAAGTAGTAACCTCATACCTACCTATTAAAGACTTTGGTAGTGTGATGCACTGTGAAATTCTCTGCTACACACTTTGCCCATGTACCAACTTCATTCATGTTTTATACTTTTAATTTTTGTTAAACTGTACTGTCACAATAAATCAAAAGCTCTGGGATGCTTAACAAGACTAATGGTCAAAAATCTTTGTAAGGTTTCATTCAACATTTAAAAACAGCCTTTAAATGTACTGTAAGTTTAAATTACTTTAAGTGTCAAATGGAATCTAATTACTACAATTAGCCTGTGCTATCTTGGTGTAGCATTAGGTAAGACTATTATCACATTCCATATATTTCCTTTCTCGTTTTATCTTCTCTTCTTGTTGTCTGCTTTTACTTTTTTACATTTAAATTTTTTTTTTGCCACTTATTCTCGATACTAGCTTACATTTTGAGAAGATCCATCTGTGTGTGTTTGGATTATAGATTGTTTTTTTAGAGTAAAGGTGTGGGATCCAAGGTTTTTGGTTTGTGTGTTATCATGCCACTTTGTCTGAGCGCTGTAGAGTGATTGAGTGCAGTGCTGATTGAAAGAGAAGCAAACTGGGTTTGACGTTGCAAAAGGCCTTCAAAAGTCAGAGAGCGATCAAGCGTGCGTGTGTGTGTGTGTGTGTGTGTGTGTGTGTGTGTGTGTGTGTGTGTGTGTGTGTGTGTGTGAACTCATTAGTCGGCATACTAAGTGCTCATTGTTTCAGAATATTCAAGCTCAGTACACCCACAGTTAATTGTTTTTCGTTCTCATTTTCTCTGTTTATACACTGCCTCTAAGCACCCACTGGCTATTTTGAAGGTTGATTCGCTTGACACTTTATGGATGAATTTATTTTATATATATATATATATATATATATATATATATATATATATATATATATATATATATATATATATATATATATATATGAGTCAGGGCATAGTCTGCTCATAGCCAGTGCATCTGCGAGGATGATGGGAATGATGGCATGCGTGGACTGTAAACAGCCTGTGGTGGGTGGGTGGGTGGGTGGAGGGGTGGAAGGGTGATGTGACATGGCACTAGCTGACTGTGCCAGCATCCTAACTGGCAATGCCATGTGCCCATCAGTGCCACGGTGACCCAGAGCTGTCTGAGAAGACAAAGGCCGACCCATCACTGAATTCCATTGGGGGCGTGTGGGATCACCACAGGGCCAGTGTGTGGGTGATGAAGAACAGGGCAAGTTGACAGGGCCTGCGTGTGTGTGTGTGTGTGTGTGTGTGTGTGTTGAAGTAGAGTGAACTTATGTCTGTTTGCACAGTGTTTGTACACTGTGAATTGACTATTATCATATTACTACAAACTATATTATTTAACATTAAGACCATTTCACCTGTTGGCAGCAAACTTGAAATAATATTTTTTGGTAATTAAAAAAATGAAATATCCTGTGTATCATTTGTTATTGCCATGCATGAATTTCTTTCAGATGGTCACACATATGTTTTCAGCACATAGTGTTACTTTAGATCTGAAAGCAGTGCCACCTGCAAAGGTTTATGCATATTAATACAAATTCATATGGACTTGTATGACATGTGCTTCATTTAATGTAAGCCTTATAAGAAACAGAGAAATGACAGTTATGCATAATTGTATAAATGTATAATTGTTTGCCGTTTGTGTAAGACTTTTTAAAAACATTTTTGGAAGGAGTCTCCACTGTCAGTGCTTTGTTACAGTCAGAGGTAAAGCAGTTCCTTTATGTTTTCTGCCATTGGAAAGTGTTCAGGAAGGAGGGATTTACATTTTGTTGTTGTTGTTGTTTTTTTTTCAGTAATATGATAAGAAATAGAAACAAAATTAGGCTGGTGAGGAAAATATTGTTTATAGCTGCTATAACATAAGTGATAACAGAAACTAACTTGTCTCGGGGACATTCCACAAGATTATACGTAACTATAAATTGCTGTATTATAGGAGGAATAAAACACTTAGTCAACAGTCAACTTTGCTTAGAGTTTTAGATTATTGTTTGTACACCCCACTGTGTTTATTCCCTACTTATGCCTCTTACTTTATGTAAATCTGTTTAGATAGTTTAATATTTCAACACTGTATTCATGATATTACACAGACTCATGGTTCCTGGGTGCCGATGCGTGTTGTGATGTCCATGACACATCACCTACTGGGGTTTTAGAGATCGCCTTGGATTAGAAAGTGTGAGAGAGAAAGGAAAGATGGGGTCATATAGTAGTGAGAGTCATGGGGGGCCTGTCTCATGACAGTTTATTTTAGCTGGCAGCGATTAGCTGATAGCGAGGTGTGAGAGACGCTGCTCTGACACTCCAGCGCTCAGGACATGTGCTCTCCACACGAGCAATCACTTCAGCTGCTCTTTCATCAAGCACATCCTTCACACACTGCTGCTTTTTCATGCCTTGTCGACCTTGTTCTTCCTCTAATTCTGTGATTTCAAGATGCTGAACCATAAAATTCTGACCCTCAACAAGGTGAAAACAGTTATCCAAAACCAACTGGGCCTGTGTGAATATGTATTTGCCCCCCTAGTTACTAATCCCACAATTCTATGAAACTGCATTCATAATGGGGTTCAGCTAGAGTAGATGCAACCAGACTTGATTACTGCATACCCTGTTCAATCAAATCAACACTTAAATAGAACTTTTTCAACAGCATGAAGTTGGTTAAAAGGTCTTACACTATGCCAAAGTTGAAAGAAATTCCAGAAATGATGAGGAATTGAATATATCAGTCTAGGAAGGGTTACAAAGCTGTTTCAAAGGCTCTGGGACTCCAAAGGACCACAGTGAGAGCCATTATCTCCAAATGGAAAAACTCGGCACAGTAGTGAACCTTCCCAGAAGTGGAGGACCTTCCAAAATTCCTCCAAGAGCACATCAAGTACTCATCCAGGAAATCACAAAAGAGCCAAGGACAACATCAAAGGACCTACAGGCCTCTCTTGCATCAATAAAGGTCACTGTTCATGACGCCACTATCAAAAAGACACTGGCCAACCATGGAATAGTAGCGAGGTGAAAACCACTGCTAACCCAGAAGAACATTAAGGTTTGTCTGAATTTTGCCAAAACACACCTAGATGATCCACAAACCTTTTGGGAGAATGTTCTGTGGATTGATGAGTCTAAAGTGGAACTGTTTGAAAGACAGTGGTCCCATTACATCTGGCATATAAAGATGCCTAGTCAAAGTCCTGACTTGAAAGAATTGATATGCTGTTTCAGGAAACTGGCAGTTCATGCTTGAAATCCTCCAGTGTGGCTGAACTAAAGAAGTTCTGCAAAGAAGAGTGGGCCAAAATTCCACCACAGTGCTGTGAAAGACTGATCTCCAGTTATCGGAAGCATTTGGTTGCAGTTATTGCTGCTAAAAGTGGCACAACCAGATTTTAAGTTTAAGGGGCAATTAGTTTTTCCACATGGAAGATAAATGTTTGATAACTTTTTTTTTTTGCTTCAATAAACTAATAAATAAAAACTGTATTGTGTGTTTACTCACTAAGCTTTATTTATTTATTTATTGTGATATTTTGCAAAAGGTGTGTTTCTGTAATCTTAATGTTAATAATAGAAGATCATGACCTGTTAATTACTAGGATGCAAATCTTCTATCATCTACATGATATTTTCAGTCATTTAAGAAAAACTAAAAGTATATTATGCAGTGACAGTAACATAGAGGACTCTACCATCTGGATAAATGCCAAATGACACAATGTCATAACACATTTTTAAAAATATGATCTAAATTGTGTGCACACAGAAAATATGCATACATATTTATATTTCACTTGAGGCTTTTTTTTAACTAAGCACCTACTCTCAACTGAATTAGTATCAAAAGCTTAAAACGGTCAAAATCTTTGAAAACCTACTGTGGATATATGTGCTCTTACATATGGACTACAGTAATACCATCCATCCATCCATCCATCCATCTTCAACCGCTTACTCCTTTTCAGGGTCGCGGGGGAACCTGGAGTCTATCCCAGGAAGCATCAGGCACAAGGCGGGGTAGACCCTGGACAGGGTGCCAGTCCATCACAGGGCACAATCACAATACACACTCACACACCCATTCATACACTACGGACACTTTAGACATGCCAATCAGCCTACCATGCATGTCTTTGGACTTGGGGAGGAAACCGGAGTACCCGGAGGAAACCCCCGCAGCACGGGGAGAACATGCAAACTCCACACACACAGGGCCACGGTGTGAATCGATCCCCCGACCCTGGAGGTGTGCGGCGAACGTGCTAACCAAAAAGCCTACAGTAATACATATGTAAATAACAATGTTTATCTTGTTATTTACATGTTTACTTGTTATTTAACAATGTTTAACTTTTGGACTGTTTTTACAGTTTTAAAGAAAATTCTATCTCAGTTTTTTACACCTAATAATTACCTCCATTATAAAAAGTACTTGAGTGCTACACTCAGAAAATGGCAATTTACCCTTTAATTTTAGCCACTCACCAGCTAGCGCTCCCTTATCACAGAAGAGCTACTAACCGGGGAGGGTGATGGCTAACAAATGCTTCCTCTGAGACATGTCAAGCCAGCCAACACATCTTTTTGAAATGCATAACACACTTGGTGGAAAGGGCTATCTGCCCTCTTCTGCATACATGAGCTCACAGACACCAGTGATTGGCTAGTGTCACTGTGATTGACAGGTGAGAGAGAGTATGCCATCTCTTTCCTTTCCATCTGGATATCAAGGCCAAAGTACAGTCCAGGTGCATCTTCAGGATTTCAGCTTGCGATAGTCAGGAGAGTTACATTCCCTTCAACTTAATGTTCCACAGAGTCTTTTTTATGTGCGTTTGAAACATGCTAGCAAATAAAAATAAAGTGTACTGCTCCCTAACAGAGAATAGAAACAGAGTAGTGTTTCATGTTCCTCCAGTTCTGTTAATATTTCCATTGAAATGCTATTCTTAATGAACCATGTAATTATTTCTGATTTTATTATTCTTAACATGTTTCCAAGTACGCATCAGAGGGGAAAAATAGATCAAATAGATCAGAAAGACAAACAAAAAAAAATCTGTGTTTAATGCAAGTTTTACTTTCATATTCAGCCTCAGTGTCATATCTTTCCATATCCATGAAAATAACTCCAGCAATTAAATAGCCATTTTTGAGAAAGTCCAGAGAACAGAGAGTGCAGGAGTGGAGCCAGGAGAAAGAAATAAAGAAGGAAAGAAAAGGACTGCAATGCTTCCAGGAGTAACACTGTGACTCAGAGTTTTCCCTGGGCACTTTCCCTGGGTGAAGTGAAAATTAAAGCCTTAGAAAAGTCAGGAAAGCTCTGTTACTGGGTCGGTTTGGACAGTGAGAGCTTTGGGCAGTTTGCTAAAGATCAGAAACAGAGAGCCAGGTTGAGATCTTCTTTCCAACACACATGAAAAGATAAAGTAATAAGTAAGGAATGAAACACAATGGGGAGTGCTGTTACAGGAAAATAATCAAAGATGAGGTGATGTGATGTGAGATTTGGGACAAGGTGCAGCATGTTCAAAGAATTTCACACAATTGTCAATTCGCCTATTCAAGTAGTTTTCCCGCAAAAAAAGCACAACAAACTCCGCACATTTTGAAAAAAGCCCCAGCAAAATTTTGCATTTTTGGCCACAACAATCACAAAAAAACTCCTGAACAGACTGATAAGATAAAAAAAAAAAAAATCTTCTCTCCTGAAGACTTTCCCATGGTAGAAAACCTGCTAACCATAACAAAGCATTTATTCTTTGTTAAATAACAACAAATATTTTTGATCCATTTATAATTATTATAGATTAAATTATTTGGGACGTCAACCATACAAGTATCTGAGAATAAACAGTCACTAGAGAAACACATGCAAAGAAACCTGTGACGGAAATTACAGCCAGAACTACTGTCATACACCTTCTGACCAATCAGATTTGAGAATTCGACACTGCTGTGGTATAATAATAATAATAATAATAAGAAGAAGAAGAAGAAGAAGAAGAAGAACAAGAAGAAGAAGAAGAGGAAGAAGAAGAAGAAGAAGAAGAAGAAGAAGAAGAAGAAGAAGAAGAAGAAGAAGAAGAAGAAGAAGAAGAAGGATAATAAGAATAATAAAACACAATCTATTGAGGAGAATAAACACCAAAGATACATGTTTTAAGGCATGTTGAACAGTTTAAGGGTTTTTACGTGTTTTGTTTTTTTGTTTTTTGGAGTCACATATGTGTCCAATGGCTTTGAGTAATGAGACACAGACTGTATCTAGCTAGTGAAATGGGGATTAAATAAATAGATGATAAGCTAATGGGTGGTTATTTGGTTTGTATTGAGATACTGGTCAACAATGGGAACATTTCAGAGATTCCTGTCCTATCGCTGTCCACACACCAGTGCAGGCTCTGAGAACACAACTGGTCTGTGTCACAGCTCTGTGACAGTGAGACTGGAGCTCACTCCTAATTTGTTGCTGCTCGGTGGTCTGCTTTCTGTTAAACAGACCCTGTGATAAGATGCAGGTTCGCCTTCTTTTTTTTTTTTTTTGCCCCCCTTCCATTCAGTTCTCCCAGTGAACTTTTGTGTGTCCCTCTGCCCCCTGGCCTCACCTCTATGAAAATGCCAAAGATAAATGATTTGTCTGCAACGTGACGCCTGCTGTTTGTTGATAGTTTTAACCCAAATAGCACATGACGTACATTGTGTCCTCATGTTGGCTTAGGGATCACTGGAAATTTTTCGGGCCAGTTTGGCATCCTGAAAGAAGAGAAGGATCAGGACTGAACCAAGATCTGTTTTTTAGGAAACACCTTCATTCTTCACATTTTTTCTACCTCTCTGGAGGAGGCAGATTGAATGCAGACAATCATAGCTTTTTAGAGATGAGTGACTGTCAGGAAATATGGCAGTAAAGTGTAACTTTGCTAGTGCTATTAGAAGTACATCTATTACACTTTTACTTTGTGGGTGATTCTATGATTGAGGTAAAAGACATTTTAAATGCATGTAAAGCAACCTATGAGCATGTTTCAGATAAATAACTTTACTAACCATTACTAAAACCTACAATCTACAGCACTTTTTAACTGTCCCAGCATATTACTTAATACTTAACTTGAAATGCAATCATTGGGAAATACTTCAAAATTCATATTATGTTTGCATTAATGTGACAATCGATTTAACATGTTATTCTTCAAACATCCTTTTGCATGATTTGTTTATTATAATTGATTAAAAATGTATATTTTAGGCCCACATCATTCACTCAACACTTACCTGAACACACTGACCTCTATGAAATATTTGGAATCTTCCACATGTCACATTTTCATCAGGAAGTTGCATCATCCAAATGTCTTGAAGATCATGGGAGGAAGAAATTTGTAAATTTGTAATATTGACTTGTAAGGTCACTTCTAAAAGTATAACTTTTTTAACATATGTTACCCAATTTATAGATTAAAATTAAATAATAATAAAAATACTACTACTACTACTACTACTACTACTACTACTAATAATAATAATAATAATAATAATAATAATAATTATTATTATTATTATTATTATTATTATTATTATTATTGTCATTTAATATTGCATGGAGGCTCGTTAACTACATTATTGTGTGTGCATTGACACTTTTACTCATTTACTCATCTACAGCCAAGAAATTGTGTGTAAAAAATGACTTTTTGCATGGGGTGGGTTTAACATGTGGTTTCTAAATGGTTACGTGCATGTTTTCTTAGATTTAATTTTTAAAAAATATTTTCAAGGTATAAATGGCACCATAAATGTCTACTCGCCCATGGTTCTTTTAACTAGGAAAGTAAATATAGGTACCTTTAAAATTATAAGGTCTTTTTTTGATGTTGTTGTTGTTTTTTTTTAAATTAATTATTTATTTATTTTACTTAAGTGGTATTTCAAAATGCTATTTGGCCAGTTAATAAAGGTCAGCGGCCTGGGGAATACATGCAAATCATCAACGATGGAGAGATTTTAAGCTACCTTACATAGTACCAGGCAGCTATATTATTATCATCTCTTTAATTCTAGCTGTACTGTGTCACTGAGACACAGCATACAGCACATAAACTCAGTCCATATTTGCTTGCCATCTCTGCCCCTGACTAACTAATCACAGCTTTCTGTCTGCTCTGTTTGTGCCTCAGGGCACGCCAAGCTCTTTAGCTGTCCTAGCTTCTTTGATAGCATAAAGCACAATAACATGAAGGTTTTGACAATAAAGGAATGGCTCAGGGAAGAATGAAATGCATATTGCAAGTGTCACACATTTCAAACATAGACAAGAAGCCAAGCCAAAGATTGAATCTGTGTCCAAATTCTGCTTCATAAATTTGCACTGGAGTTATGAGGCAAATGTTTCAAACAAGTATTGAACGCTTTAGACATACCGATCAAGTAATGTATCCCAAAATAATATCACAAGTGCTTGACACCATGTAAAGCTGGTAAGCAATCTCAGACCCTGGCCACAAATGAAGTGTGGACTATATGGCCAACAGATTGTGGACACCTGACCATCACACTCATATGTGTTGTTGAGCATCCTATTCCAGATATATTCCCACTTTGCTGTTATAATAACCTCCACTCACCTGGGAAGGCTTTCCACTAGATTTTGGAGCGTGGTTGTGGGGATTTGTACTCATCCAGCTACAACATCATTTGTGAGATTAGGCACTGAGGTTGGGTGAGGAGGCCCGGGGTGCAATTGTTGTTCCAGGTTTGGGCCTCTAAGTTCCAGTGAAGGGAAATTGCTGCTACAGCAAGATGGTACAGCATACCAAGACATTCTATACAATTGTGTGCTTCTAACTTTTTGGCAACAGTTTAGGGAAGAACCACATACTGTATGGGTGTGATGGTCAGGTGTTCACAAATGTTTGTCCATATAGTGTATGTGCTGTACTGCTTCTGATCCACTGCTTTTGTGATTCAACTTGTATAGATTTTGGACATTTTTTTATTCAAGTATAACCTTGGCGTGCATGTGTTCAGCACATTTAAACACTTTCGTCTGGATAGATTTTTTTTTGAAAACACTCCTGTGGATGGAATTTAAAAAACAAACAAACAAAAAAAAACAGAAGAATTAAAGCTCCATTTTCAAACTTATGTATGACGGAGCAACCTATTTGCTTTATGATACTGCATGGCAATTTATGTATAAAAATATATATACAAAAATGCTTTGCAAAGTGAGCTTGAAATGAGTTTGCAGTGTTTCTGATATGCAGGTTTCGTTACTTGCTGCACCATAGTCTCATAGTGGCAGTGCAAACCACTGCAAAGAAAAAGAAAAAAGAAAAAAAAACGTTACATTTGGACATAACCATGTCTTGGCTGGTTGACTACACTTGAGCTAAGTGAAAAATTGGTGTAAATTAGATTTTTCCTTAAACCTTTTGCGTTAATCAATTGTTTCACAGTTGGTGAAGGAATTTAATAAAGTATTCGGTGAAATCTAGCCTCTTTTTTTTTTTTTTTTTTTTTTGCAATATAACAGTAACTGAACACAGAGTTCTGGTGAGGAAGTGCTATGATTCAGCCAAGATGCTGCAAAATGTATTTTCCATCTCTGGCATACATCTCTGACTACATCTGATTTAGATCCTTTCATAAGGACACGGTGAACTGCCCTTCTCCAAACCACAGGCTTTGCCAATCTAAATGCTCATTTTTCCTGCACAGAATATTAACTCTGAGAGGTCAGACTTCTCCCCAGTTTACAAAACCATTTCTTGCATGGAGCAGATTCTCCACTGCTGACTTTTTTAATCATCAGCTGACGAAGTAGTCCAAGTCCGTGAGATGGAGAAGTCGTGTTTTGCTTGGCCAAACCCTCCAGACTCTCACAACTACCATATGCAAAAAGGCCCATGTCATTCCCAGCTTTTAATAAATCCAGATCACAGTGTTATTTTAGCCTTTTTCTGAGCCTGTGGGTCAGAGTAGTGGGGAACAAAAATATTATGGTCATCCACCATAAATTTTCCTGGCTCTGGAAAGCCACAAAACCCTCTCTTTGTTTCAGCTTCAGCAAGAGTCTATCTCACCACTGCAATGAGAAAATCAGGTTTAGGCATTGTGACAGCCTTCAACATAGAAAATAGGAAAGGACCAGATGAGGCTGGGATGCTCATCCTTCTACTCAAGTCCAAAATGAGCTTTTAGATGCACATGAAAATCCAGTTTTGCCAATCCAATTGCAGCGGAGACACGAAAAAGTCATTCATGTTAAATAAAACTTTTAATTGTCTTCAAAGAATGTGCCAGAGCATTGGTAATGGAGCTAACCAGAGATTTGTCAGAATGTTCTAGAAAGTGAGAGAGCCTCTCATCACTCCTGCATGGCCTTTGATTTAGGACACGCAATGAAGCACTGCAGTAATTTGCACAAAAAGGAAAACACAGACATTTGCTGTCCAGATCCAGATATGTTTAGCGGTCATATCCAAACCCATCTGGTTTCATTTTAATCCACTCTGAGTCACACGTGAAATTATACTTGGCCGTCTTCGTTTTATTAGTCATCTTTGATTTATGACCTTCAAAGTAAAAAATAATTGGCCGACACTGCATGCCTTTTATAAGGCTTGTTCGGGGGGCGAACACGAAACGTTGGAAAAATGAGTCCAAACAGAAGGAATGCATGACGTTATGACTTGAGAAGGACCAGGGCTCCACTCGAGCTGCGCTGTGTATTTTTATAACAAGCGCCTTCTTGGCCGGCTATGCTGCACTCTGCCAAGAGCTTGTGTACACAGCATCAAACAGGTCATGTAACTTTTGGATAAAAAACATCTTCATGCGATAGTTCAACAACTAGAGCAAACACATGGATTTTAAAGAAAAGACTGCTGAGAGAACTGCTAGTTTGGACTGGTTTATGACGCAGAGAAAGGGGTTATAAAAATTAAATACATAATTGCTGAAAATGTACCAGCAGTGATATTGATTGTCACAAATTTCTTTTTCTTCCTCTTCTTCCAGTTAATTAGTTGGGCAGTGGTTTTTAATATTAAGTATTCACATATTCCTAGTTCACTAATGTACAACCCTTCATCTGAAGGTGTTAAATGCAGAAAGGGGGAAAAAAGAATATTGAAGATTTCAGCTACTCATTTATTTATTTGTGTCTAAGCCTAAGTGCATTCTGGGAAACAGTGGTTCCCCACACATTGGCCAAAGATTAGGTTGTGTAGAAGTCTGTGTAATGTCATGCAACAACCAAGAAGACAAGCATCAGATCTACCCTGGATGTAAAATGGCTTGTCTGAATGCAATTAAGATGTTAGCATTCTTTAATAGAATAAAATGAAATTTTAATATAGAATATGACATGAACATGGGACAAGGAACATGGCACAAGAAATGTTTACAGATGGAAAACTCACTTTTTTACAAATAAATATTGCCAAGAAGAGAATCTAAATGAATAAAGATGCGTGCAAGTGGGACAAACAATGGTGATCAGTGATTGGTCATTGAAAAACAATGGTGGTCAGGGATCGGTCGTTTGGAATAATAGTGATCAGCGATTGGTCATTGGGAATAATGGTGATCAGTGATTGGTTATTTGGAAAAATGGTGATCAGTGATCAGTTATTAGGAACAATGGTGATCCGTGATTGGTCACTGGGAACAATGTTAGTGATTGGTCATTTGGAAAAATGGTGATCAGTGATCGGTTAGTAGGAACAATGGTGAGCTGTGATTGGTCATTGGGAACAATGTTAGAGATTGGTCATTGGGAGCAAACGTGATCAGTGATTGGTTGTTAGGAACAATGGTAATCAGGGATTTATCATTGGGAACAATGATGGGTTATTGGTTGTTTAGGACAATAGTTATCAGTGATTGGTCATTTGGAAAAATAATGATCACGGATTGGCTATTTGGAACAATGATGATCATTGACTGGTCATTGGGAACAATGGTTATCAGTGATTGGACATTGGGAGCAATAGTGATCAGTGGTTGATCATTGTGAATAATGATTATCAGTAATTGGTTGGAGGGAATAAAGGTAATCAGTGAGTGGTCATTGGGAACAATGGTAATCAATTCTGTGCAAGCAGAACTTTTCTAAATAAAGTCACTAAAGATGTCTAGTGTCACCAAATATATGGGTCATTGGCAACATTGACTACAACACTGACCAGGAAAAACAATGAGGAATGACTGATTTTACATTTACATTAATACTGCCAAGCTGCCACTGCTGGGTCCTTGAGCAGGACCCTTAACCCTCAACTGCTCAGTTGTATAAATGAGATAAATGTAAGTGGCTCTGGATAAGGGCGTTTGCCAAATGTCGTAATTTTTAAAGTGTTTCAAGAAACTTCTTAGGAATTTGGCTTTGGCATTTATAAGAACAGACATTTATTCTGTGAAAGCACTGTTGATGTAAGGGTTATTTGTTGACCCTGATAGTTATTATTTCTAGCAAGCTTGGAGAAACCAGAAACATCTCTCATCTTTCTCCTTGACTTTGTGCTAAAAGTTGTGCTAAAAGTATTTAAAACAAATGCAAAAAAAAAAGGAAAATTGATAAAAAAGAAGCATTAAAAAAGAGAGAGTAAGTTGAGAGCATTAGAGTATATTTGCAAGAAGCTGACTTATATTCTTGCAAACAAGGAGCAAAAGCCAGAGAAAGAACATTTCCCTTTTTTTATTTGGAAGACAGCCTAAATATGTGCCTGTCGCAGATGTTTCAACAGAAGGTGTTTGCATGCTGTTCGTTAATACACTGCCATACGGGACACAGTATGACCACCACAATAACCAGTAAGTAACACTCTGTGTGTGTGGAGCCAAGAGCCAACTTTACCTTCTGGCTTTGGGAGAAACCTGTACCCTGTGGATTGAGATGTACCTCGGTGCCGCCGCATTGCCTGTGACTAATATTGGCACAGAAAATAAAATATCGGGGGTGAAGTTTGTGGTATAAACTTTTGGGGACAGAATTTGAGAGCTTTGGAAGTGTACATTAGCAGATAGATTTTTTGAACATTACCAAACTAAAATGTGACAATAAGATCTGTAAGAGATCATGATTTCCACTCAAGTATTGGAAAGATGAGCACTTACTCTAACATCATGAAACAATTTTACAATGTAAAGGATGTCAGTGAATAAACTGTCGTTCTTTTCCCCCTCACTCATACTAACTAGAATAAATGTTGGAAAGTGTTATAAAATGTAGATTTCAAGGATTTATTTTACACATTTTACACACCTATACACAGACCTATACACCTATGTATGACACACCTATGCACAATCCACTGCAGAATTATGTGCATTCTTTAAAAGAAACAATGCCATCCGATGAGCCCTTAACAAACCCCCCCCCCCCCTTTTTTTATTTATTTTTTTATATATATATATACAAGATACAAAGTGTTTTGTTCATTATGGGGCAGTGGTGGCTTGGTGATTAAGGCTCTGGGTTACTGATCGGAAAGTCGCGGGTTAAAGCCCCAGCACTGCCAAGCTGCCACTGTTAGGCCCTTGAGCAAGGCCCTTAATCCTCTCTACTCCAGGCGTGCCTTTATCATAGCTGACCCTGCACTCTGACCCCAGCTTCCTGACATGCTGGGATATGTAAAGAAAAAAGAATTTCACTGTGCTGTAATGTATACATGACCAATACAGACTCATTATCATTATCATAATGATGACCTCTGACCTTAGCTTGCTTGTGTCCATGGCACTAGTTCTCTTTCATCTGCTTGGTGTTACTCTCATTTTCCAGAGCAGATGCAGACTTTGTGTAACTGAGAATGGCTCTGATTTCCTGAACGACTGTCAGGAATGTAGACACAAATTTACTGTGTCGTAATGCTTTTTTCTTTGTTTATTTGTTTATAGACTTTTAGGATGACACTGAATGAAAAAACCATACCAGTGCATTTTAAGTGAATATTTAAACACATTCTCATGTACATTTCAGACAATTAGTTAATTAATTAATTTATTTATTTTTTTAAAGTAAATGAGCTTTTACACCCATTTCCCATACAGCTAATCCTACACAGGGTCACAGGGGAACCTGGAGCCTATCCCAGGGGGGACACCCTGGGCAGGGTAGCATCCAATTGCAGGGCACATTTACACTATGGATAATTTGGAAATCAGCCTACAATGCATGTCTTTAGACTGGGGAGGAAACTGGAATACCCAGAGGAAACCCCCAGGGCATGGGTAGGACATGTACACACAGAGCATGGGCAGGATAGCAGTTTTACACCATGTCGTTATAAATATTAGAATGTTATGCTGCTTTATAATCTAAAAACAATAGCAAAAATACAACACCCTTAAAGTAGATATATTTTATATTTGTGTCTCCGTTTCTATCATTGACTTGCAAATGCAAGAGGAAAAGGGGAGAAAATAATCAGTTATTAAAATTCAGGTAATGTATTCCTGTTTCTGAATTCTATTTGAGAAACATTATTAATTTCATATATCACGTTCGGAGCGGCCATCTGTTCGCGCCGCACCAGTGCACCTCCCTCCATCTGCCTTGTTTTTAGAGAGAAGGTGAAAGAGAGCGAGAAAGAAGGGGGGAGAGAGAGAGAGAGAGAGAGAGAGAGCGCTCTGGGGAAGTTTCACTGACTTTTTTGATTTGTCACTCATTCGTTCCTTCAGGAGACCATGACTCTCACGAGGCTCAGGATGCTCCTCAGCTTGCCTTCACCTCCTCCTCCTCTTTCTCCTTCTCCCTTTGTTTTTTTCTCTCTCCTTGTTGTCCTGCTCCACTTCCCGGCCCCCTTTCTTCCCCTCCCCGCCTGCCTCGCTCCCTAACTGGAGGAAACAGATTGCGGAGTCGGCACAGTGAGATGTAGCCCTGCCACAGTTAATTTAGCATCTGTGCATCCACGAATATGAATACATTTACAAGTTGTGGATATAATTAGATACTGAAGTGTGAAGCAGAGGAGCGTCAGGTGAAGGAGGAAGATGAGGGAAGAATAGGTCGGGCTGTTTGGGGTTCAGAACAGCTCGGCTTTTGTTTGCCTAAGAACGTTGCACATAAATTTACATTTATATTCTGTACATTTATGCATTTGGTAGATGATTTCAACCATAGCAACTTACAAGCCTTGCGTAGAGCTGTTAAGGGAGCCGATGAGTGAGGTTTATATAAATGTGCTTATTCTAATAAGTTATCATTTCTATAGTAAGAAATTAATGGTTTGGTCTGCACTTATATAGTGCTTTTTTTTAACATTTGCATTCTACAAAGTGCTTTACATTGTGTCTCATTCATCCATTCACACACACACTCACCAATGGTAGCAGAGCTGCCATGCAAGGCACAAGCTTGCCATCAGGAGCAACTTGGGGTTCAGTTTCTTGCCCAAAGACACTTTGGCATATGGAGTCATGTGGGCCAGGAATCAAACCACCAACCCTACATTTAGTGGACAACCCGCTCTAGCACCTGAGCCACAGAGGGCCCACACAGGGATGTGTATGATGGATGGTCCACATGAATGAATTTAAAGTCCCCATGAAGTGCCTTATGCCTCATAATGCTGCATAGCATTATTCAATGTGTTGACGTATTTTCCACTGAAACAGGAAAAGAGGGTGGGGCATATCGACTTGCTCCTCCCCCTTATTAAATAGCCAATAGCGTTTAGTTTACCTCGTAGCCAGGAAATGTACAACTGTTGGGGGTGGGACACTTCAGATTCTAGAGAGCATTTGATTAGACAGAAAATCTGATGAGAAGCTGCAGCGCAGAACGATGTCATCAAAATGATAAGTCCGTTTCGAATGCATATATCTTTAAAATGTGAATTTTGTCATTGTTTTGGAGCACACTAGCTTATAGAGAACCTTACGTTTAACATATTCACACTAAAAACTACAAAACTTCATGAGGGACTTTTTTATTTTGGACATTTTGTGAATTACAAAATGGCTTATTTTGTGAATGACTTTCCACTGGCCAAGTGCAGTTATGGTCTGTATACACACACACACACACACACACACACACACACACATGCAAAAGACACACACACACACACACACACATGCTCATATACATGCTCATACATGTGTTGATGATCATGATTTGCTGTTCACACATATTTCTGTTTCCTCTTAACTCAATGCAGAGCTTCTGCTTTCTGATGCGTCATTTTTTTCAGGCACAAATCAGGAACACACAGTGATGTGGGCTAATGTTGTGTTGTTCAGCCATATGCCACAGTGATGTAGGCTTTCATAATGAAATCATTATACATGATCGATACAAAATGTGGAATTTTAAAAGACTTCTCTATTTTGGAAGATATTTGATCATTTTCTTGTATTAAATACAGTAGGGGAGAAACCGACTCCAAACACACGCAGAAGTGGGTAATGTTGTGTTGTCGGACTAAATGCCGCAATGTTACAGCCTCAGCAGCAATGTGCAGCACAGTCGGTCCATAATGAAATCATTATACACTTGAAACCAAACGACAGCCTATGCGAAATATTTCCTCTCTTTTCAGTAATATATGGTAATTATAGTATGACTTGATAGATTGCGTAAAATGAAACGTATATTGCTGTGCCACTATAGGTTTTAGCGAGTGCCTGGAATAAGCACTATAATACTGCCTGTCTATAGCTACCAAATAAATATGCAGATATTTGCCTTTACTTCATTTATATTCATTTTAATCACCCTGCTGCCAAATCCAGCATAAACGGATTAATATGAAAATGACCTTCAGGGGGAAAAAAAATTGCGTGAAACTTTAAGGTTAAAGTTAGACATGTGAAGAGAGGAAGCACCTTCTCTCAGCAGGGGGAGATGGGAGATAATTGATTTTGTATGCCGTCATGCAGCGGGACTCGCAGATAAGAAAGTTTTAGATCTGGATTCTGTCAGGGTTCTGCATATAAATGACATCAGGGTAATGAAATAAAAGCATTAAAAGCGGAGAAGATGTAATTAAAAGCACACTGCAGGACCCAAGCGCATTCAACTCAGTGGGGTTTGGATACCTCAGGTGGCAGAATATTATTATTTGACAAATTATCTACAAGTTCATGAACGCAGTTTTATTCAACACTGTTCATGTTGTGTTTAATGGAAACTGAGCTGCAGTGGATGCATTTTATTCTAGTGTATTGCCTTCTGTAGTCTTCTCGTATACATGTGGGGCCAGGGAACACATAATCTACTATACATATAGTGACAACGGAGAAATTATGCTTAAGTGAAAGTATACCTAGATAACGTGTCAAAATCATTCTCAATAAAAATTGGAAAGCGTATCCTCCCAAAAATGTTCTCAAGTCAAATTAAATAAGTTGCTACATTGAAATGTACTCGGGTATCAAAAATGGTTAGTCTCAGGTTAGCGCCAATAGCCGCCACAGGACTACAGCACCCATCAGCCACTGCACACCACATATTCACATCACGCACCAAGTCACATGATCACAAATACCTGAATCACGTTCACGTGCTAGTAGTCACATTTGTATAGCACTCTTTGTGTAGCATCTGTTGTGAATAGCTGTTGTATGTTGTCGTATCCATGCCATACTCATGTATATTTCATGCTTGTCTAGCTTATGTTTGTGTTTCTGTTACATAGCCCAAGTCTTTGTTCACACGTTTCACTTTTTATGAAATACTCCTCACTTGCATCCGTCTCCAATCAATCCGTAACAGTTTTCATGTGAAAACTAGTCACTTTTATTACTTGTGTATAACTGACAAGCTGACTCTTTTACAATGCTACAGTTTGATAATGAATTAATCAGAAGTAAAATATAATGCAAACAACTACTATTTACCATTAGGTAGAATCTGACTTGCTGCATAACTAATTTATGGTAGCTACTGGAATCAAGAAAACAGGCTAACTTAGGTAAATATAGCAAGTTAATGTTAGCAAATTAGTTAACATTATCTCAACAGTTCAAAACTCAATAGTTCAAGTGGAGTTTATTACTTCTAGGGAGGCATGGGAGAAACAAAAGGTTTTGCTTACTCAAGCATATTGAAACGTTTTACTGAAATACAGATGTAAGGACTCGAAAGTAAGGGTGTTTTTTCTTGGAAATGTAATTTAGTAAGAGTACAAGTATTCAAGTATACTGTAAATTCCACAAAGTATACTTAAATATAGCAATGAAGTCAACTATCTTCCATGCCTGGATATAGTTGTGGAAACCACAGGCTTTCCTGAACTGAACTGAACTCTTCTGCATGTATCTCCACCAAAAGTAAAGTTATTAAATTTCGCTTACCCCCAAATGTGCAAAAGGGTTAAAAAAAAATAAAATATAATAATAATAATAATAATAATAATAATAATAATAATAATAATAATAATAATAATAATAACAAACAACAAATTTTAAGATTTCATTGCAATTTGTCTGAAAGGGGTCCTGCTTATCCTCTAGATTTACAACCTGATCTACTGAGCCTCGTGAGCACAGGAATTTGATTAGACTTATATCCATTTCTTCGTGATGTGGACCTATCCAAAAACATCCTTAAACACTTCATTTAGTAACACTGTTTTAAGGCATATATGAAAGCCTGAATATTTAACTTTGCTTAAGTGAATTATGCTACCTGATATTGAATCTGAGTACTACAATGAAAAAAAAAAAAAAAAAACCTGAATTATTAAATCCAAGTTTGTAAACAATGAAAAAACTATTTGAATATCGAGTAATCAACTTTGGGGTGGTAGCAGCACCTCTGTTTCATGCCTCATCAAACCATCATGTTGTTGATTATTTTACTCTAACCCTATAACAACATAGCTCCAAGTCTTCTACTGCATACTTATTACATGACTATGTTCCATAAGTCCACCTGCACTGTCTCTGCACTCTCTCTGTAACTTTGCAGCTTCATCAACATGAAAGAACACAATCTCACCAATGTGTTCTGTTGTTCTGGTGTGTGTGTGTGTGTGTGTGTGTGTGTGTGTGTGTGTGTGTGTGTGTGTGTGTGTGTGTGTTTGGAGAGCAGGTCTAAGTCTTCCCCTGACAGGCAAAAGTACCTACTCAGGGCCTTTTCAAACACTTTGGTTAGCAGATGGTGCCAGTCCAACAGGTGCGCATGGGCCAGAGAGCCAAGCTAGACAAGGATGCTTAGAGGAAGACGTGTCTCCTCCCCTCATAACCTCATCCTCCTCGTTCTGGGTTCCAGATGGAGCCCCTGCAGTGCGGCAGTTGAAGAGAGGGAGCGAGAAAAGAGTGTTTCTGGATGCTGAGAGGACAGACGGTGGCTTGGACAGAGCTGAAGGTCTCCAGAGTCAGGAATGGAAGAATGCTTTGATCATCCAAAGCAGCTCTCCTCCCTCTAAACAACAAAATGAACTATAGGGAAGGTTAGAAGGTCAGTATGGTGCCAGGACACAGCAGTAAATGTGTGTAAAGTAGAATCTAAAAGTCTCAAACTAAGAACTAAAAAACAAACATATTCAATTCTTATTCATTAATACGCAACTGAACACTGAGACATTTCATTATATTAGTAAAGAATGAATGAGAGCCTAGGGAATTGCCCTTCTACCTCAGAGAAATGAGACCGATTCAATGTCCTGCACCCACTGTAAAATTTTCCCCCCACATAAATCTAATTTGCATACATTTGAGGAGCTCGTTTTTCATTTTCTCACAACTTCACTTCTAAATTCATAGAAATACTCATAAAGACATCTAAGTCTCCCAGTGGTATTATTCAGGAGTAGGAAAAGTGATGGTGATGAGGTTAGTGACATAATCTAAAGGTGACAGAGAAGGGGAACAGAAAGAGAAACCTGGGAAGTCATGTTACATTATGTAAAGCTGTTTCCCTGATTCAGTTTACTAAACTCTACCAACAATATACTATATTAGAATTGACCTGAGGTGACATTGTGGTGGAGTGGGTAGCATTTTTATCTCACAGGTATAGAAATTTTAAAAATCTTGAATTGTGTCAAGATTTCTGTGACTGACTTTGTTCTTTGAAGTAAAACTCTCTAACAAGTTTTTAGCTTGATGGTATTCTTAGACCCTATCCTATTTATATTAGCATGAGGTTACTACAAAGCACTTTTCTCAGTCACAATGGATAAGGGCGTGTGCAAAATACTGTAAATGGAAAATGTCCTAGGTTCAATTTAGAGCTTGAACCTCCAGGTTTTCTGCTTTCCTCCCACGGCTTCACAGCCAGTGTTCCCGGGATCCATGAGGACTATGATAAAGAACTAAGAAGAAGAGGATAAAGAACTATTCTTAATTAACAGTGCTGTCAATTCCATACATTCTTTCTACAAAAAAATAAATATCATAGTTCCCAAATATGAAAACAAACTTTAGTCCAAGGACTAAATACTGTATGTGCTTTGTTATACAAACAACTTCTGTTCCAATGGAGTCCTTTAAGAGAAGAGACAAGGCTGCCAGCCCTTGGGTGTAAAAAAAAAAAAAAAAAAAAGTGGCTCTCACTCAAGCACATTGGTTTGACCTCTAGAAAGTTTCTTCTTTGTCCCGCATATTAGTAGCATGCCAAGGTCTGCAGTCTGTGCCCTGTGAGCTGGCACTGCCAACGGGCCGGAGATTGGGACGGGTGGCGCGGGCCATCTGGGATATCTCCAGGAGACGTGTGCCTAGCCTCACACTCATCAGCAGGTTTGAATTTGCACCATAATCACAAACAGACGCTCACTTCCTCCTTCGCTGCCCTTCTCCTGCTGTTTTCCCTCGCGTGTTTTTGGCTCAGAGTGCAACCTTTGACCTTTACCTCCTACAAAAGGAAAAGTTGACCCAATTGAGTGGTGAGAAGCACATTTCATTATGAAATGGTAATGTATTTGATAGTATTTTATGATCGATCAAATATGCTATTTATAGTAGTTTCATTAAAACTGCTTGTGCAAAGAACTGAAAAAGTGAGCCTGGTGGTATTTCCTGTTTAGTCATATGTTTTACGACTAAAATGCTAACTCTATATTAAATGTATATTTATGTGAAAATATAATGTAGGTAATGTGTCAGAATCTTTCTTCATTAAAAGTGCAATATCCAGCCAACAATGTAGTCAAGTAAATTAAAAGGTGAATGTTTTTAACGGATGAAATTAAGTAATATCATGTTTTCATGTAAAAACTAAATTTTATTACCGCACAGGAGTCTATTAGCTTGAGTAATAGCACACAGTCACTGGGTAGTTGTGAGAAAAAGAGACTTTTTAATTAAGGTAATCGGATGTAATAAGGATGTTGAGGGTCTAAACAAAAAAAATGATGCTCCTTCCTGAAGACTTCAACATAATGCTCTAGCCTTACCTCTGTCAGTTACAAAGCTTTGAGAGTGGAGACTCCTTCCGAAAATGTTAAATAAACATCTCCTCACAGAAAACCAATCAGCGCATATTTTTAAGTCTGTTTATGTTGTGTATATCATATTAAAATGTGTGTGTTCATATAAACTTGTGATTTGCCTTGCAGTCGTAACCTCTGCCTGGTCTGATGTTATAGAACACCCGAGAATTCAACAGCGCTGTGGTATAAACCATTATAAATGTACAGTACATAACATATATCTGTGTGCCTGCTGTTTCCCTGAATATATCTGCCTGGAGTCTGAATGCTTTATGGAGTAGTCCAGTAAAAGCCTTCCTGCACTAGCATCTATCCACTTATTACATATTCATGCAAGTGCAAATTTAACATATAACTTTTTGTTAGGTGCTAACTCTTGTAATTATCTTGCACAACGCACAGTGTTATTCGATTAGATGTCTTCTGTGA
Organism: Ictalurus punctatus; assembly: GCF_001660625.3. Lineage (NCBI taxonomy): Eukaryota > Metazoa > Chordata > Actinopteri > Siluriformes > Ictaluridae > Ictalurus > Ictalurus punctatus. The sequence goes on from NC_030427.2 coordinate 22,965,875, forward strand.
CTGTTCTTGTTCTGTGAAGTAGCTCAGCTCAATAAAGTCAATTAGCGCTCTGCCTCACCCCACCTGAACACTCCTGTAATCACGTTAAGTATTTTCTCCTAATCCCAGTCCAATCCCTCAACCATTTATTGATCTCGTGATCAACATTACAGCAAAAAAGCTCCACCCGGCTGTTCTAATGTAGTCAATAATTGCAATCGTGTGATCAGAGAGTCCTAAGAAATTACTCACACAACTGTGACGACTTCATCAGCCATAGGGACTGAGAACCTCAAGGGAATTGAGCAGCGTTGGCTGCTCTCAAAAGCCAGGGATTAATGGATTGTGTCGTTCCGCTACAGTGGCATATTATACCAGAGCTGCAAATGTAAAAAGAGCCTCCCCCAGCACACATCTGGCATGGGATGGGCTTAGTGTTGCCTGGTTGACTCCTTGGTTGACTCCACAATCTTTGGATGCCATGGCTAAGATTAACTAGTCTTTTCAATAATCTTTATTTCTTTCTACTGCCTATTGTTAGACATCCACTGACTGGTTGCATGGTTCTTGTTGGACCTTGTTAGTTCTTGTCTAGCACCCTAAACTATTCGTCACTTCCTAAAGATATATTTTTGATGCTGGTGCTGGAGACCACTGTCTAACACATTGGTCCAAAATCTCTCATAGGTGTTCAGAAGGGCTAAGAGCTGATGAGTTGCTTAGGCCAGAGCATACAATATGATGTATATAATTTTTATCCTCATTTAATAATTAAGGATAAAATAAAGTATGTACACATCTATATAGATCCTAGTCACTTCCTGGTTTGGTCATTGCTCTGCCCTGTCACCTGTATCTTTACTTACTCCACATACTCCATATTAGCAGTTCTGGGTAATCCAATCCAATTCAATTCTATTCAATTCAATTTTATTTCTATACTGCTTTAAACAATGGACATTGACACAAAGCAGCTTTATAGAAATTTAAAAAATCAGGATATAATCCCTATGCCAGCCAGAGGCAACGGTGAGCAAGGAAAAACTCCCTTAGACGATATGAGGAAGAAACCTTGAGAGGAACCAGAAGGGTCCCATCCTCATCTGCGTGACACCGGATAGTGTGATTATAAATAATTCCCTTCTATAACCATGTGTATTACATGGACAAAAAGTACAATTGTGTAATTGCATAAGAAGATCCTTTTATATATACTGTATATATAACGACTCTGTCACCTGATGACTCTATCTGGTGTCCAAACTACGTTTTGTCACGAAAACACAAGTGAGAAGTGACATGAATATATGATGTGAAAGCTACGTGTGAAACAGGAGTTGTTTATTTGAAGATGGAGGTAGGACAGAAACAAGCGGTGCGAGCTGTTGTTGCTGAAGAAACCCAAAAAGACAAAGAAAGTGGGTGAAAGAATTGATTAGCACACACGGGCTCCCTTTTATGCTTCTGCCATAGGTTTCGTGGGTTTCCCATCCTCACCGTGACCTCACCCCATGTCTTGCTCTCTCATTGGCTGTAGCTCGTCACTGCAATCACTGCCAGTGATGACACTTTTCACACCACAGGATGTGGTGTCGCCCGACAGCTCCAGATAACTAGCATGCCACATATCTGTCTGGCGTCGGCGAGGAGTCAGCAAGCTTCTTTGATGCGTCGTTGAGTAGGTCATACATAACGATTGACTGCCGATTTGCGAGCGCCGATCGCTTGCTAATTTGCCACCGATCAAAGGGTTTTTGTCAGCAATCTCGGTGACTTGCAAAATCATGTGGTGTGAACTAGGCTGAACGGTAATTACATCTTTTAAGCAGCCAACCAATTATTCCCTGTTTTTTGTTTGTTTTGTTTTGTTTTGTTTTTTTCTTTGGTGGCGTGATATAGAGAATTATTTGTAAGTGGTGTTACTGAATTAAAAAGAATGAATAACAATTAATCCCACTGAGAGAATACACTGCTGGCATGTATTTTCATAAACATTTTATTACTATAGTGAACACATCATGGTGCCACCGAGAGTAGAACAGTGATGTTTTTGTTGCCTGTAAAACATTATTTTACAGTCAAACAGTAATTTAGACCAAAAATAATACTATTTCCCTGTGGGACTCCTGGACCCTAGAATTCCCTTAGCATGAAGTTAAGTCTACATACTATAGATAGTTTATCAGTGGAATTAAAAAAGGAACAAAGTGAACAAATAATTTCGAGTTAATTTTTGTGCACACTGTAATTCATTTAGTAGAAAGGGTTCATGTCCTCTAAGGACCTTCCTTGATTAAACATAAAATTGTTCCAAATCCATGCAGGATATTCAAATACTTGATTTAAATGCAGTGTCTATATGAGATTGCCTGCATTCCTGCTGATTCATGCAATCTTTCAATCAGCCAATCATGTGGCAACAGAGCAATGCATAAAATCATGTACAGGAGATGCAGGTCAAGAGCTTCAATCAATGTTCACATCAAACATCAGAATGGGGAAAATCGGTCATAACAGTGACTTTAACCATGGCATGGTTGTTGGTGCCAAACAGGCTGGTTTGAGTATTTTAGAAACTGCAGATCATACACATCAGTCTCTAGAGTTTACACAGAATGGTGTGAAAAACAAAAAACATTCAATGAGCAGCTGTTCACTGGAGCAGTGTGGGTGGAAATATCATGTTGAGGTCAGAGGTCGGAGAAGAATGGCAAGACTGAAAGGGAAGCTACAGTATATCAAATGTAGGGGCATTGGGGCAGTGGTGGCTTGACGGTTAAGGCTCAGAAGGTCGGGGGTTCAAGCCCCAGCACCGCCAGGCCCTGGATTACTAATTGGAAGGTCAGGGGTTCAAGCCCCAGCACTGCCATGCTCCCACTGTTGGGCCCTTGAGCAAAGCCCTTAACCCTCTCTGCTCCGGGGGTGCCGTATCATGGCTGACCCTGTGCTCTGACCCCAACCTCCTAACATACTGGGGTATTCGACGAAAAATGAATTTCACTGTGCTGTAATGTATATGTGAACAATAAAGACTCATTATCATTATCACCTAACCCCAACCCTAACCCTATTATAACCACTCTTTACAACCATGGTGAGCATAAATGCATCTCAGAATGTGCAACACATTGCTGGACCTTGAGGCAGATAGCCTAACAGCTGAAGTTCATGTCAGTGACACTATTCTTGTCAGCCAAAAATAGGAATCTGAGGCTCAGGAATCTGCACTGTTGCATGATCATAATTATATCAGTAATGTGGGCAGAGGTAACTGTAGTGTGACAGATTCTGTGCTAATGACTGAAAGGTTGTTAGTTCATTGCATTAGTCTATTTTACCCTTAAGCAAGACTCTTAACCTTTAAATGCTTAATTAATTGCTTCAAGTTGCTTTGGATAAAAATATATGCCAGAGGAATAACAATGTAATCCAAATGTGTTAATATATGTGATTAATGATTATAATGTTGGGATGTTGGGCCATATAAATGTATGATTAACAACAAAACTCACACAGTATATGTGCAAATAATACATTTGTAAAGAACGTTCTGGAAACATGCCAGACAACTGCATGGCTCCTGCTTGGATTAAATCATTGAGAATTACAGGAGAATTAACCTGCAGCGTTGATTCAACTTAAATACTAAGTGTGATGAATGAGGAGAGAACTGCACAACTGTGCTTATGAGGCTCATATTGATATATTGTATTTAGCATTAGCAAGATTCCCTTCTTTACATACTGCATTGTGGAATCTGGCAATCAAGAATATTTTTGCATGGTTCTTCTTAATTCAATTGCTTAGAATATTCCCAGAGCATTTTGACATTGTACTGAATATTAGAAATTATATATAGTAGTCTGGGAAAACACATCGGATATCTTGCAAATAGTCAAAAAAAAGAAAACTGGTTTTGGTCAAAATTTGATTTTTCTATGCCTATAACATATTTAAAATACTGCTTTTATGAACTTTTTAGTCTTGCCTAAAACCATGCTAGCTAAGTGATTTCCTCACACAGTGAATTTCACACTTTGAGTAACAATGTACCACAGTGAAATGGACATAAACCTATCTGATACCGAGTGCCAAAATGTCTGTGTTGCTCCTGCATCGTAGTCAGAATAAAATCTTTTCTAGTTTTGCAAGTCTATATATAGTAGAAACTCTCAAAATTTTAACAAGACAGGTTTTACCAGGCCGAGTCATATAGAAAACGATATGAAATAAAGACCAATCACAGAGTCTGAATGTGGAATGTTTATAGCAGACATTTTTCAATAAAATTTATAATGACGATATATTTTTGTACTGCCGAGACTGTATGGCACGATGGTTCAGATATCTGTGTAGTGTGAAAGGGGCTCTGTAGGGGGGCACTGGCTCTGGGGCGATTAGTCTCTGGTGTCCTCCTGTCGGCATGCAGCTTTTGACAGATCTGTGCCCGGCGTGGCATCGAGGCACACGCCACAGATGGCGTAATTAGAGAGAGCTGAGCTGGGGCGTGAGATTTATCTTTGATCAGCACCTTCTCGCCAGATTGTCATCTATGTTAATATGATGATAGCGAAGCCGAGACGCGTGGAAGGAAGGAGTGCAAACCTCCTGCTTGCCTCACTTTAATCCTGTGTTAGCTGCAAACGTTTAACACTCTGTCTTCCACTTGGGTCAAAATGCTCTATGTTAAGGTTTTTACATTTATTTTGCCAAACAAATTAATCAAAATAAAAATTCAAAATCATTTTCAACTTAAAATGCACCAACCTCAAACAGCGAATTAGTGAAACTCCACACAGACCGTAACTCAACCTCAGGATCGACCCTGGAGCTGTTAGACGGTAACCTTACCCGCGGCATAGAAAGAATCATTAATTACAAATTAATTAATAATGAAGGATAATTAATTAATAAGTAATTACTCTCATCAAATGAAGTTGCAGGATCAAAAACTAAACCAAATACTAAGATTGTGAAAATGCCTAGATCTGCGTATTCTGCATACTAATGCAATTTCTTGGATTTGTGAATCATTTAATGTATACTCTATATCACTTATATATCCTCTTCTAATGAAGGCTCCCGGAGGAACAATCCCAGGGGGATCATGGGAATTGGCGGAGGGGTGGGGGGGTGGGTCATTTGGGGCAGGAGGACCGAGAGATTTTGGGCTCTTGTCACAGATGAAGTCCACATGCAGCCCTCATTGAACAAGTCATTAAGCGTAATGGCTTGTAGGTGTAATGGAATGTGCCTTCAACATCTGTGCAGAAAGAGAGAGAGATAGAGAGAGGGGATGTTAATAAATTTGCGGATGCACTGCAGGGAGAACAAAGGATTTTTCTCCTAATTTTGTGTTTAATCGCCCTAAGGTCCAGCTATGCCATCATCAAGCAACCTGGCCTGGTCATTAGAGACCACAGGGCTGTAGATTATATAACACACTCCACTGAGTATTCAGTCCGTTCTTCTCCATCTGTACTCTGTAACAGTGTGGATCAGTTACATGAGCAGTAAATGAACTCACACTGAACCATTTTGACAACTTGTTTAAGTGTGCCTATTGCCCGTGAATAACTCAAAAAGTTCCGTGTTCATTTTGCTGTGTCTCTCTGTGTGTGTGTGTGTGTGTGTGTGTGTGTGTGTGTGTGTGTGTGTGTGTGTGTGTGTGACCTCATTCATCGTTTAGATCCTGGTCCCGAGCCAAAGCACCGCCCCAGAGCCGCCTCGTAATAAGTAATAATGTGATATTTGCTTTCATGCTTCAAGCGGGTGGAATGTTTGGACCTCCCATTTAGACACAACAGGAGTTTGGCACCAATTGAGCACAGGTGCAGAGAGGCAGAGAGAGAGAGAGAGAGAGAGAGAGAGAGAGAGAGAGAGGGGGGAAAAAAACTCAACATCTGTGGCACTGGCTGTTGCTGTCTCCTCTAAACCCAAGAGAAGTTGCTTAAAATATCTGCACCACTTGGTGCCGGTCCAAGCATGCATGCCCCTATCAAGGAGATTTAATAGTTTTTTCTCCACCTCTCTCTTTTTCTCTCATCCTTTCTCTCTCCCTCCCTCCATCTCTCTCTCTCTCTCTGTCTGTCTCTCTCTCTCCCCAGCGGCACAGCTGCAGCTAAAGCCGGCTTGATCTGCTGTTGCTGCTCCACTCCCATATCTGCTTGCGGATGTCCCTCTGCGAAGGTCCATATGCTGTGCAGCTGGTGTATGTGCACGCAAGAAGTGTGTATGTGTGAACTGTCTGTGCAGAACAGGGAGACTAGACGGAATGTTTTAGCAGGACTTGTCACCGAGACGCATAATATAACGCTTTCTGTAGCACTGCAGAGTTTCTTAGCATGATGTGAGAGGTAGAACATATGCTTTTCTTTTATTATGCTGGCTGACTGTTGGTGACGCCTTAACAAGTCCAATGTGTGTTTTTCTTCTCTCTCTCTCTCTCTCTCTCTCTCTCTCTCTCTCTCAGTAAACAATTAACATCTGTTCCTTACGGCTTTCTAAAGCTCACCTTACTTACAGTATGTGGTCCATATTATGTCTTATTTCTATACTTAAACATCATCAAATGCATTCTGAAAGCAAGATAAAATCCCCTGTAAATAATGGCAGTCAATTCAAACACACATATTTTACCTTTGCACACAATGACAACCATTGTATGAAGGAATTTTTTTTTCTATGGGTGAGATCATTTCACCTTTACAGAAGCTACATACTGCACAGTATGTGTTATATTTTTAGGTGCATTAGTCAAGATTAGAGCTTAATTGTTAAAATACAACCACACTGGAACACCTTTTTACTCCTTTAACCCACCTTCCATTTCCTCCCATGTACACATAGCCACGCCCCCAAAATCTATGGTGCAATTACAGTTAGCATTACTGCACTATCAACAAATAGGAAATAATGAAACCTTACTTCATTATTTAGATATAGCTAATAATAGTATTATCTATAATATTTGTTTTACAGCATTATGAGAGACACGCATTGACAAGTTAAAGCTGCCATTGATGTTTGCAGTGCAAAATTTGATTGAAATAATAAAAATAATGGTTGTTTTTCATTATTTTTTGTATATACAGGTCATTAGAGATAAAGTAGTGTGATAAGATTACATTTATTTGAAAGAATTATAATAAATAGTTATTAGAGAGAGAGAGAGAGAGAGAGAGAGAGAGAGAGAGAGAGAGAGAGAGATTGTGCGTGTGTGAATTACCTGCATCTGTGCAACGTCGCTACTAAAAATAAAACTGAGTTTAACTACTTCAAAAATAATGTTAATTTCTTGTGTCATTCTTTGTTACATTTCTCATTTAATGTTATCTTCTCCAATTTGTCAAACTCATCTTGTACCTAGACCCTTTTATCGAAATTGCCATATTCACCTTGGCACACAAAAATCATCCATTTAGCTAAGTATGGTAATTAGGAAATGTTTACAGTAGCTGTCTCACTCTGTATGCAACCATAATTTTAGGTTATTATGGTTACAATTGTTTATAGACAGCGTATTAATATAGAACGGTGATTAAACTGACAGGAACTAAATGTACATTACGCGGCTTGAACGCACACCTTCCAACCAATCAGAATTGAGTATCCGACAGACCATGGGTACAGGTGCTTATCAAAAAATTAGAATTTTTTTGAATTATTGTGGAAAAGTTCATTTGTTTCTGTAATTTAATTAAGAAAGTTAACCTTTCATATATACTAGGTTGATTACACATGAAGTGAAATATTTTTGAAATACTTTTTTGTTTTTGTTTTAATCTTTGATGATTACGGCTTACAGCTCATGGAAATCAAAAACCCAGTATCTTAAAATATTAGAATAAAGAATTTATAATACAGAAATGTCGACCTGAGAAGAGCTCTAATCAGCTAATTAACTCAAAACACCTGCAAAGGTTTCCTGAGTCATTAATCTCTCAGTCTGGTTCAGTGCACACAACCACAATCATGGGGAAGATGAAAGTAAATGTTGCATTTCATTTGGAAATCAAGGTCCCAGAGTCTGGAGGAAGAGTGGAGAGGCACAGAATCCAAGTTGCTGGAAGTTCAGTGTGAAGTTTCCACGGTCAGTGATGATTTGGGGTGTCATGTCATCTGCTGGTGTTGGTCCACTGTGTTTTCTCAAGTCGAGAGTTAATGCAGCATCTACCAGGAGATTTTAGAGCACTTCATGCTTCCATCTGCTGACGAGCTTTATGGAGATGCTGATTTCCTTTTCCAGCAGGACTTGGCACCTGCCCACAGTGACAAAACTTCTAGTAACTGGTTTGCTGACCATGGTATTACTGTGCTTGATTGGCCAGACAACTCGCCTGACCTGAACCCCATAGAGAATCTAAGAGAGACACCAGACTCAACAGTACAGACGAACTGAAGGCAAAGTAAGCTATCAAAGTAACCTGGGTTTCCATAACAAACACCTCAGCAGTGCTACAGGCTGATTGCCTCCATGGCAAGCCATGTTGGTGCAGTAATTCATGCAAAAGGAGCCCCGACCAAGCCATAATCATCAAGATTAAAACAACAACAAAAAATTATAATTTTTTTTTATTTCACTTTATGTGTAATGAATCTAAAATATATGTACACCTGTATACCTGCTTTTAGACAGATTGAGTTTACATACATGTCCAGGAGGAACATTCTACTTGGCTTGTAATAAATTATTTTATTCTAGTTTATTCTAGTTTCACTTCATTTCTTCTCATTAAGCTGTTGTTTTTTTATGCTCACAGTAAAAGTATCTGCCTATGCTGGGTGCTTACTGGATCCTGCCATGTTGTCCTTTCTGTACAGACTGAGATGGGAGCAAAGTGAAGTGGTGGTCGGATTGTCTATAAAAAAAAAAAAAACTTACAGGAGGCCCATGTCACAAGCATTCAGGTTAGTACTGCAATTTCTCAGTCATGTAATACACTTGTAAGAAATTAAAAGACAGACTATTGCACCCTTAATACACCTGCATTTGAATATCTTACAATTTAGCACTGGGATTCTTTGTAAAGAAGATGGTGATGTCAGAGGTACACCAAGCTTGAAAATGATGGAGATGTTTGTGAGATTTCTGGACATACAGTATCAGCCACTGCAGGCTGTTTAATTCAGCTGATGTGTAGCAGACGAGCATATAAAACCCGATCCAGCAACACAAACAATTATCATGGATGTTGTAAATGCCATCAAATGTCTGCTCCATCACAGAGTGCTTATTATTCTCCTGCTTGCTGGATAAGTGGCAGTTCCTCTAAAACACGTTTTATTCAGAACTTCAGAGCGCCTCGGTAATGCATAACAAGGGGAAAAGCATCGTCTGTTCCAGCCGGCAATGGTAAAGCCCTCACGCTTGTTGCAGAAGGGCACAATTTTGAGCAGAAAATTGCGGCCTGTCAGTTAAAAGCGCTGCCAGGCGGTTGAGCTGTTGCATTTTCTATTTGAAGCTGCTGCATTCGAGCCTTTTCAGTGTTACTGATGGGGGAAAATACTACACTAAATTCCTACTGGAACCTTTCAACAAATTTGGTGAAGAAAAAAAAATGACGGATGCTAGTGTGAGTCTTTGGCTAATGTGTTTGTGTGTTAGTATTTTCTTTTTTTTTTTTTAAAAAAAAAAACATGATTTATGGTTGATGATTTAGATTGTGTCTGTAAATCTTTGTTAATTCAGTTAGTCAGTTATCATTTCAGTGCTACTACATTGATTTTGATTGGTCATGTTAGACAAACATCAAGCTACACCAACATTACAGTGATAATGGCATCATTTTGTGTGATTGCATCCCAGTGTGCCAGAGTAATGTGACAAAAACGGTCAGATCCTGATCGTTCTACAAAATACACCACTTGTTTTGTAATGTTTCACAGCCCTTGCTCCATTTATTCATCCTCTTTCCTCAGTATCTGATTAGTCATTGTGTTGTCGGTGTCGGTCACGTCGCAGCCTATTGCTGGCCGCGTGAAGAGCAATGCATGTTGAGATTGTGTCATATTTCCTGTCTCCATTTTTTTTTAATCAGATCAGAAGCTTACAGGAATGCAATGTCCGTTTCCCAGTAATAGGACTTCATTGTCTGGCAGCTGTGTGATGGCAAGGGTATAGTAAGTATCGGCCTGGTTGGAGGTGTATGATCAAAGGAGTTTCTCTGAGGGCATGGATCCTCATTATTCTTCCCCATTCCTTTATTTCTCTATGTTAGTCTCTCTGTCTCCCTCTCGCTCTTTTTTCTTTCTGACTAGAATCCTTTACAGATGAAACCACCACTCTGATCTGCGTTCAGTTTTTAACTCTAGACTAATAGCACATGACCTGGGCTGACCTGCAAATAAACAGCGAGCCAATCGAGCCTGTTCAAAGGCCTGTGTGAGGATTTGTAAAAAAAAGGAGAATGCTTATTCATTCTGTGTGAATCAGTCACTTGTACATAGATTGCTACGTTTTTATGACTTAAAACGCAACAAAAAATAACAGTTATATTATCGAGATCAGTGGCTCAAATTGGTTTCTAATGAAGTTAACACTCTCAAAAAAAGTTAACTATGGTGGATGTGTGCAAACAATAACTCAAAAAGCAAATCAGAAAATGCAACAACAAAACCCAAAGCACGGCAACAAATCAGAAAACGCACAAAAAAAATCTGAAAAACTAAAACCACAACAGCATATCAAAAACACAACAAATCAGAAAACACAACAATAAAACTGGCAACACAACAACAAATCAAAACACATCAACAAATCAGAAAACAACAATTCAGAAAATACCCAGTTAATAAATATACCATAGCTTGAAGACCTTGAAATTTGACCTTCATGGATTTCCAGTAACTCAATTTGGAGGTGCTCTATTATGTGCTCTTAATGCGATATGGCAGTAATGTTAAGTGATTGCCCTCTACAGCTCCATCCAGTTTTATTTATTTTTTTTTAACTTTTATAACTCAGCCACATCTCCCTCCTCCATGCTCACAATTATCCACTCAAGCCTGGGTAACCTTAGAGAGCTTTTCTTCAAAATACAAGTAGCATGGAAAAAAATAATAATAATTTTTTTTTTAAAAAGGCTTCCTACTGGAGCCAAGGCTCTTTAGTAGATTGCTTGGCACTAGGTATGATTTTAATAATAGAGAATACATTACAGTGGTTCTTGTGTTGATGGACAAGTTAATGGTAAGAATAGAGGTGGGAAATTAAAAAGGGAGGAACCTGGAAATGGAGGGTCAGCTGCCATGTCACAAGTCTGATTATTTCTGTTTTTCCTGTTCCAACTGTCCAGGGAAGATAAAATAAAATGCTGAATTGAAATGATAGTTCAAAATTGTTCTGTTTATAGCTACATTAAATGTTGTGGAGTGTGGATTTGTGGAGCCATCATGTCTTTTTTTTTCCATTCTCAAGAAGTGAATAAGACAAAAAAAAAATAAAAAATACATGAGTATGAGTATACATCATGAGTAGCAGAACGGTGGATGGGAATAGATAAATTGGAAAGTGTATCTGATGTTAAGGTACTATATGAGCAGCTGCATGTGAGGTCTTCTCCAAATTTCAATTTAGCACAATTTAAAAAATTCATTAACTTTTAGTAAGTACTTTATCCTGTTCAGAGACTATCCCAGGATGTGAGGTGGGAATACACCCTGGATGGGATGCCAGTCCATCACAGAGCACCATGTACAGTACACACACTCATTCACAGCCAGGGGTAATTTAGAGAAGCCAGTCAATGATCGAACCAGTGAGCCTGGAGCTTGAATTTCAGATATTACTTTGCTTTAACTTTTCTTTATTTGCAGTGTGTCATGTTTTAAGTTTGCACAAAACCCATACAATGATTGCATTCGGGGACAGTCTATAAACGGCTCCCAGGAACCAGAATCCCAAAGTTTTCTACTCTCTTGAGGTAAACAATTATTAAAATTTTATCGAAGTCAGTGATTAGTCATCTGGTTATCATTTTCTGTGTAATTCATGTCTCACTTTATGTTACTGAATTATGAAAGAGCAACTGCAATAAATTAGAATAAGTGAAATCAGATTGGCTGCAATTAAGACTCCTTGTGTTTTGTAGATCTCTAAGCGCTCATCTGCGTATAATCGAACAACTCTCTGCCATGCACATCTGGCAGAGTGAAAAGCAGGCCAAATGTTGGAAAGAGAAACATTTTATGGTGTACCTTCAGCAATCCTAATAAAAACCACACGCTACTATAGACGCACTGGCCAAGAATGGGGGAACTCTTCACATTATTTATTTGTTTTCCGAGGGAAACCAGCACTCGCTGCTATTACAAATGAGTCAGAAGGTTTGTTTATTTGTAACGGGATCCGTGCTCTGCACTGTTTTACATATGGCCACAATTAAATCACACTTCCCTTGCAATGCCTCCGAGCTCAGCTGGGAGCTGTGTTTTTGGAGTGTGCTGCTCTCTCAGAGTCCTTGCTGCAAGGCTCTGTGTTCAATCCTAAATCTGTAGGGGTCGATCCCCTACAGATTTAGGATTGAATACTCGTGTGTTATAATTCACCAATCCAACCCCAACTGGGGAATTGTTTTTTTTTTTCATCTTAATTTAATTTGTGGTGTGTTTTCCAGATTACAAAGAGCAAAAAATGCCTCAGAGATGAGATTCAGATCTGGGCTGAAGACGGCAATTTCTGCTTTTCACCCACAGCTGCTTCCCCTCTGCTCTTGGACGGTGTTGGAAGGAAAACATCTTGATCCATTTTATCTTTCTGTTATTCATGGAACCCGTCTACCCCATTCCCTCCTCTCTCAGTCTCACTGGGGAGGAACACAAATAAGGCTTTTCTGGCCTGAGGCCTTGCAGCAAAGGCTCTGTGTTTAAAACACACATGTCATAGACCTCTCGGCGGTGCACACGGTTCCTTTCGCGTAATTGCTGCTCTATTAGTTTCTACCCGTTGCATCTGACAGATATGAATTGGATCGTGTCATGCAGCCTGCTGATTAATGGCGTCCAAAATGGAGCCTTAATTGTTGGGAATGAGCACCGAGAGAAGGCTCCGAGTGATGTGCCCATCCTCACACCTGTGATTAGGAAGCATGAGGTGCTCTTGTCTCTGCCCTCCTCCCTGATATAGGCATTTGACCCCTGGGCGTGGTACAGAGCAGTTATACCCAGCCTGGCTGGTTGGCCAGTGCTTTGGCGACTCGATGAGCTAAGAGGATGAAGGAGTAGAATTAATACCATGCATGATTTCACAAACGCATCCGCCATATGCAGGAAGAAAGGGATTCTATTAGTGCACACTCATACACACACCAATAATTAACCTGGCGTTTGGCACAGCTGGCAGCCACAAATCCTCTGCCACGGTGTGTGTGTAGGTGGCGTGGCAGCAGCGCTAAATCAGTGCGAGCTAATTGCCATGGCCCTCTGTGTTCTGCTGTGGCATCATCCTCACACGTCTAGCTTAACAACAAAACCAGCGAATCATGCAAGAAGCTGGAGATAACTGACCCGAGTCACCCTGTTCATACCTCCAAAATGTTCTGTCATTTTTTGGCTTTTTAAAATTCATGTATAACCCAAGTACTACACAGGTGGAGTGTGGAGAGCAATACAGCCCCATTGTCGCCTTGACTCCTCAGCTTCTTGGCATGTCTGCACCACTCTGTCACATATCCCAGTGATCAATTGTACTCCCTCAATCCGCAGTGTACTCCAAGCCAGCAATGGTTTTGCCATCAATAACATGAAAGCCAGAAACCTGCTGTGAGCTCTGATTTCAGTGGGCAATTACACTTCAATGAAGAAATGATATCTACCAGCGCCATAAAAGGAGAAAGAAATGATTTTAAGTCATTTTTGCTAAATCATTGCCAGTAATTTCTGTATACTTGCCATCAAGTTTTTGTGCAATCAAAATCGCAGCAGTCCTACTGATCGGGTTCGGGTGCATACAGTACACTGTGATTCAAAATGACAAAAAAATTAGTAAAAAGGGTTTTGTGTGTGTGTGTGTGTGTGTGTGTGTGTGTGTGTGTGTGTGTATCGAATGATTCCACACAAAAAAGAGGAGTGACATTTGTGCCCAACTAATATTACACTTACAAATATAGAGTAAAGATTTTAAAAAAATTAAATAAACATAGGTAAAGTGTCCTTTGCAACAACCTATGTACATACTGTACTTCAATTAATAACTTTAATAAAATCTCTACAGCATTTTATCTGACCCAGCCCAGTGGAACTACACTTTACCATGAAATAGAATCATCCTTCATAAATCCTATTATATTTACAATAATGTGTGAATCCATTTAACTCCCATAAATCCATTTATCATTCATTGTACTGTAGGTTTTGAAAATGTACATATTAGCGTCCCATAATATTCACTCAACACTGTTACCTGAACACATTCACCCATTCAACGGGAGATTGCATCATCCAAGACTCTTTTTATACCCAATCATGTTACTGACCTGTTGCCTTTTAAGCTAATTAGTTGCAAAATATCCCTCCAGCTGTTTCATTTTAGTAACACTTACTTTTCCAGCCTTTTGTTGCCCAACTTTTTTGAGACATGTTGCGGCCATCAAATTAAAAATGACCTAATTTTTTTCTTAAACTGGTACATTTGATATGTTTTCTACGTTCTATTGTGAATAACATATGGGTTTATGAGATTTGTAAATCATTGCACTCTGTTTATATTTACATTTCACACAGCTTCCCAACTTTTTTGAAATTGGGGTTGTGTGTGTATATATATATAAATATATATATATATATATATATATATATATATATATATATATATATATATATATATATATATATATATATTCCTTTCAGAATGCCTTTGACAGAAGAAGAATATGTTGAAATCATTCTCATGACTGGATTGGATAGCTGTCGCAAGGTTGCGTTGGACTTTAACAGGAAACATGGTGAGCTCATCACACATGAAACTGTTGCCAAACTTATTAACAGATTCAAAAAGACTTTAAGTGATGTGGACCGACTGAGAAGTGGACGTCCACGAACAGCCACTGATGAAGGCATAACCGACGTGGTGCTGGCGTACATAGTCCCCTCTCTATGTCTGGACACTTTTGGGACACGCTGTATTTAAGCACTTTTTAAAATCACTCGGGAACGATATAGAGTGTTATTATTATTATTATTATTATTATTATTATTATTATTATTATTACTTTCAATAATCAAAGTTCATTCATTTTTGTTTTTGTGTTAATTCCCTGTAAAGTTTCTAACCCCTGTTTTCTAATTCTATGCTAAAAACACTATCCAGTTACTTTTAACTGTTTAATACATTTAAGAGCAAAATGCAGCAAAAGAAATCCTTCACTCGAAGCATGGATGCACTCTGAACACAATTCTTTGCTCACTCTTTCTGCTTCATCTGTCATGTACCCTTGCCAGTGTTAAGTACACTTATCTAGTACCTAATGAACTGGCAATTCAGTGTACCAGAAACGGCATATGGTCTTAGGGTGCAATCCAATGAAACTCACACCAGGTTGCTTGAATCACTCATAATGACAATATCTTATTAAACCAGTGTAAATATTCATGCATTCGATGTTCTTCTGCTAGCTAGCAAAGCAATCACTCATCCACTTGATTCTCTTTCCTGTGAGAGTTCCCATGAACCGAAAACATTCATGCTGCTCTGTTCTTAATACGATCCCCTCGTTAACCATTAGTGCAGAATGGAGGAAATGGAGAGCAATGAAGACTTTCTGAGAAGGCCGACTTCACGCAATGGAAGCAGGATCTTAGCAGCTGGATTTACTTCTCATGAGGATCTGAGGTAGACGCCATCGCTGTTTCACTCATATTTCACCTGGCCTGGCTGCAATAATAGACACTACTCGACTTTAATATTTGATGAATAGGCTGCTGGGGCTGTCTTGCAGCAAGAAGAAAAGTGGAATCAAGGAGCAAGGTGGAGCAACAGTGAAGGAGAATGCAATCTCTCCATATATTTTTAATTGGTGCTCAGAGGAAGAGGTAAATAAAACCACAAGACTGCACATATGAAAAAAATTGGAGGAAGAAGTAAAAAAAAAAAAAAAAAACCTGCCCTCCCCCACCAAAAAAAAAAAAGAAAAAGAAAAAAAATGCTAGAAAGAAGTCTCACATTAGCTGAAAGTGACTCACCGCTCTGAAATTCTAAAATCATTAAGACTTTTTTGACAGAGATGCTGACAGATGAAATAAAAATTGCTGTAGATTACGACGGCCAAATTTTTCAAGCTGGATTTCTGTGAAAGATTACAGCAGGGTATTCAACCCAAATTTGTAAAGGTCCAGTTACATAACATTTCTTGTTTACAAAGGACCGGATAAGCATCTACCACAACTGAAGATGACAACGATTATCTTTTGATGCTTACCTGACAATGATTAGTTTATGTCTATACATTTAAATTGGTTGTTTTGTTTCGTATTGGCTCTTCGCATTACTGATTTGATTTTTACTAGCACCATGCACTCTGAACAGATGAGATATCTATTTTGAAGTAGATACGTAGATAGTAAACACATACTTTACTGTGCAATCATGCTGTTTTTGTCATCATCTTTTTTTTTTTTTTACACAAGACATGCCGATAGTTTGCTAGTCTGACCAGAAAGAGTAAATAAAATGAAAAATCGTTCTGTCCTAATATCTCTAGCTATGTAGTTAGTTTCTGGACTGAGCCTTCAGCTTGGTCAAAAGACGCAATGGTTTTCTTTTTTGTTTATTTATCAGTTCTACTTTAATACAATATTTTGTCAAGAACTAGATTCACTTTGTTGGATTCACCTCCAGTCCCGCAGGGGCCATGTGTGTGCAGCATTTGCATGTTCTCCCCGTGCTGCGGGGGTTTTCTCCGGGTTTCCTCCCCCAGTCCAAAGACATGCATGGTAGGCTGATTGGCATGTCCAAAGTGTCCATAGTGTATGAATGGGTTGTGAGTGTGTATGTGATTGTGCCCTGCGATGGACTTGCACCCTGTCCAGGGTGTACCCCGCCTTGTGCCCGATGCTGCCTGGGACAGGCTCCAGGTTCCCCGTGACCCTGAAAAGGAGTAAGCAGTAGAAGATGGATGGATGGATGGATGGATGGCTTCACCTTTGACATTTTGCTCTTCTGCTATTCTGTAATTTTCATATTTATCAATCAGACAGGATCATGGTGACTTAGTGGTTAGCACTAAGTGGCCTAGCACCCAAGGGTTTGGGGGTTCGATTCTCACCTCCGCCCAATGAGTTTACATGTTCTCCCCATCCCATGTTTCCTCCGGTTTTCTCCCCAAGTCCAAAGACATACGTTGTAGGCTAATTGGCATCTATAAATTGTCTGTAGTGTGGGAATGGGTGTGTGTGAATTTGTACGTTGCAGTAGGTTGGCATCCAGTGTGTCCCTTGTGACCTGAGTCCCCTGGGATAGGCTCCAGATTCCCCTGTGTAGGATAAGCAGTATGGAAAATGGATGGATGATTGATAAAGATGGTTAGCTGGATATATGTTCAAATTACAGCTCCACAAATTGCCTTCTTCTACATTAGACTATGTTTGCAACTTTGAATCAAATAGGTATGTATTCTAGCCAAGTATAACAGCAGCTCTGGTCAAGCCCTTACTATCACAATATCAATATTTATTAGATCTTCAGGTCTAGTTTGAAGTATGTAACATCCTTTTGCATTATGTTCAAATCTTCTTGGAGAGCTAATGTGGCCCCATGGTGCATATATGAAGATTTTCTGCTTATTTTTCTGCCTCCAGTCATTTCTGTCATCATGTTTAGGTTGCTAGTGGAGAACATTTTCTGCATATGACTGCCATAACTGAAGTGAAGACAGAGAGGGGGACTGCAGGGGAAACTGCATGATCCTGTACTCCATATGGAACTCATTCTCAGCCCTGCTATGCCTGCATGCCTCAAACTGCTTGAGCCCATTTACAGAAATTTGTCAAAAGTAATACAGGATCCGATCAATTCAAAGGCAATTCAAAACACGTTCAAGAGGCCCGATTGGCAAGCGGCAGGTTGGGTGCACAACCTTGTTCGAACACTTAAATAGGATGCGCTGACACACATGTTGTTGATTGAATATTACAACATCCAAGAAATCATGAGAACAAGCTCTGTCTAGGTTTAAAACTTTCACGTGGGATTTAATTTCACTACATGGTACATGTTTGACCCAACTCTGAAAGATGAATGAATGGAGCAATGTGCCAAGATGCAGACACGATTGAAATCAAATGCTCCGTAACGTCGTCAGAAGGTTTTTTTCCCCCCTTTTTTCTGCATCTGTAATGTATCTAGCAGAACATTTCTCCACACGTGCTGATGGACGCAGTTGTTATTGCATTACATGGTGCGAGTTTGGAGGGTTGAAGTTTAATTTTCTGCTCCCGTGGTGTGTATCTGTGAAACGCCTGAGCCTCCTGAAGCCCGAGAGTGTATCCCCGCTGAATCGCTCTTTCAGAGAGTGTTTATGTAAACCGGGGCAAATTGTTCCACCAATTACCAGGTTTGGGGGGTCAATGTGGTCCGAGCTGAACAAGCTTCAAAACATCTGCTTGAGCGGGAAGGGGAGGATAAACGCAGCTGGAACTGCGCCTCGGCCAAATGGTCCGGCCCACACAAGGACGCTTGACTTCTTGACCGATAAAATGGAGCAGCTAACAACTGGACTGAAGGAGGAGAGACGCCATCATTGTTTCGTCCTATATTTCACTCGGTCTGGCAGCAATAATAGACACTACTGCAATTTAACATTTGATGAAATGGCTTGTGGGGTTGTCAAGCGACGAGTAGAAAAGGGGAATCAAGAAGAAAAATAAAAAGGCAGAGGAAAGAGTGGAGTCTTGACATCCATTTTTAATTTTCCCGAAAGGCCAAACTATACATTCTTGTTCTTTTTTTCCAGTGGAACAGAAAGTATTAAAAAATGGTACATCTGGTTGAGAAATATCCAAAAATTTACACAGATTTTCAACAGAGGTGATGGAAGATACAGTTGCACCAGATATTTTTTCTAGTAAATGGCCGAGTGGACTCAAAACAAATACAGCTGAAACATTTTTGTAAATTGGTTCAAGTCTACATGAGGACACTTGAATTTTTTTGATTGATAATGCCCCAATGCCGAGTAGACTGACTGAGACATGGACCAGGAATGAAAGGATGGAGCAGAGGAATTAAGTGAGAGCTGTGCTGCGCTCTTTCTTTCTCTCACTCTGGTCTGGTCTTTCTCCGTCTGGTTCCCTGTAGCTCGAGCTCAGCAATGTGAGGGGAAAATGTGAGAAACAGATGTGGAGCCTTGACTGCAGATGTGCACATTTATAGGCCAAGAAAAGGCTAATCTTATGACACACACACACAAACACAAAGGACATGGTTGACGCCTCAGGTGCAAGTCTTCATTTCAATAATAGATGTCGGAAATTCCGATAACACAAAGTTGGAGACTAATAAAGAGCATCGGTAAACTATTAAAATATATTTTTTAATCTATTTCCAGGAATCTCAAGAATGAGAGGCGGCACAGATGATAACCCCTCACCACTCAATAGAGTTAAAAACACACTCGAATCGACCACAAACAGTCTAATGGTTTGAAATGCACTCAAATATTAATGCATCTGCTCTAGAGATATGAGACAGAAATAATCAGAGGCTGCAGAGCATTCAGGCTGCGTGAAATGGATGCAAATAGAGCAAGAATGTAAATAATAAGGAGGGGATAAAAAGTGCACTTTGCACTTAATGTACCGTAAATGCGAACGCGAATGCGTCATTTCATTCTCACATGACCAAAAGACAAAAGTGGCTTTATGTCTGTGATAATTGGGAGTAATCTGGGTTATTCCTTCATGTCGTCTCATTCAGTGTGTATTGATTGGAATGTGTTAGTGATGCACTCTATGAGGACAAGCTGCAGTGTTACTGTGAGATCTCTGTGTGAGTGTGTGCATGAGAGAGAGAGAGAGAGAGAGAGAGAGAGAGAGAGAGAGAGAGAGAGAGAAAGAGAGAGACAGAGACATCTGTCTCACTAGGATTATCTCACTCCAGTCCAACCCCTCTGACTCTCCAAGTCTCTTCGACTCTCCAAGGACCAATAACGTCTCTTGATTTAGTGTTCGGAGGTTACACAGAACTTATGTTTAATAAGCAGCACAGGGTCAGGCATCCCCTGCAGGACTTTGAGGATAATCAGCTCATTTCCATCGCAGGCTGATTGGGGAGGGGAATAGGGACCCAGCGAGAGGTGCCGTGCAGGACAAGCAAAGCCCTTTAGGTTATTGGATATTTTATGGTTTCTATTTAAAGGGGAAATTTATGATCAGTTATGTAAATGTGATTAATCAGATTTTGCTTTCCATTTGTGGCTCTGTATGGGATTGTTAGTGAAAACGTGTCGGTTTATAATGGAAGAGCCTGATACATGACTGTTTGGCAAGCTACTGCATTGTTGATAGGAATCTTGGCACGCTGACTCTTCTCAATAATTCAATGTGTGTGTGTTTGTGGGGGAGAAGTGGAGGGGGTTGAGGTACGTTTAGTGGGGGCCTTGGCTGAACAAGTGTGCTGAGAACACACCTTGAGTTTCTCAGGAGCAATATTGACAATGACTTCAGCCTTCTCGCAGCGCAATATTGCAAACGTTTCCAGAACCTTCCTCAGCCATAGAGATAGTTGGAATTTAATTATGCCCTCACTTCTTTTCTCATTTTCCCCAGCATCAATGTCTCCAGCAGAGATGCCAGGCCATTTATTACAAATCAAGACCACCGGACCGAGATGAACGCACACACACACACACACACACACTTCTCAAAGGACACACACCTTTCTCACAGGACACACACACAATGATGTAACAAGTGTAATTAAGCTAACTGGCTCACCACATCCAAAATAAGTTAACAGGAATGATGAGTTTCAGCTTTAGAGATTCAGCTGAACCTGACAGATGGACAGACGGACTGATAGATGAAAGAAAGAGGTGCTAGAGTCAATAATAAGTAATATACAGCACAATATTGTATATATAATATGCAATGTATGATGTTAGACAGTAGTTTACAGTAAACATCATTTATATTCTATAACATTAAATGTGATGTGAA
This sequence comes from Ictalurus punctatus, assembly GCF_001660625.3. Taxonomy (NCBI): domain Eukaryota; kingdom Metazoa; phylum Chordata; class Actinopteri; order Siluriformes; family Ictaluridae; genus Ictalurus; species Ictalurus punctatus. Next base: position 22,987,004 of record NC_030427.2, read on the forward strand.
CTGTAATTGTTGGCAACTTACTATAGCAGAGAGAGAGAGAGAGAGAGAGAGAGAGAGAGAGAGAGAGAGAGAGAGAAACTTCAAGCCTTGTTGTTAGTAGAGAATAATTAGCTTTGGGGAGGTGACAGTAACTTTGCTTCATCTTGGGTCAGTCAAATCACACTGCTCTGTTGATTATTTACCTGTAAGCGTAAGTGTATTATTTACCTGTAAGCACATGGATGAATGTATCTTAGCCAATCATGGGCATCTGTGATGACATATGTGGAAGAGGGCAGATAGCATGTTCTTCTGAGTGTGTTATACTGGTGGGTTGGAATTAGCAGGTGGGGAGAATATTGGGAAAAAAAATGTAGAATTGACATTAGAATTTGTATAAATGAGTCGCCATATCAAATAAACATTTTCAGATTACTGTACCGCACGTGTATATTCGGCTGGCTTAGGGCTGTTATTGAACATTGATTGCATTTCAATGTACCACTACTACAACTGATGAAAGTGAAATACAATGCATTAGAAAACTAGATTCACGTCTGTGTTTAATTCTTTAAAAAGTACAACCTTGCTGATTGTTCTTCGCTGAAACGTTAAAGCATTGTTTGCTTTTCAGTGTTGCATGTTGTCCTCATGTCACAAATGAAAAGCAATTCGTCTGTGTATTGCATTTCAAGCTTTTTTCATAGTATGATTGCTATCCTCTATTGCATGGAATCTACTCCATTAGAAACAACATAGTCTCATGGTTGTAAATCTGTAATAATTCATATGATTCCAGTTGAAGTTTAGGGCTAGGGTCAGTGTTAGCAATCATACCTTTTGAGCAAGGAACATTATAGTTCAGGTTGATTGGATTGTGTAACTCACAGATCAAACTCCATTTCTGACGGATCACATTCCTACAGAGACCTAACCTAACACCAAATTTATCTCTTTAAGGACTTGTTGTTCGCTGAGGAGGAGAATGAGGTGTTTCTACTCCATGATTGCAGTCTGACAAATCCAGTATAATTGCTCTGATGCTTCTATAACATACTACATCATAATTTTGTGTATCAAAACTCTGAAGTCCCATCTTCCCCAGCTTCAGCCGACGTGTGTGTGTGTGTGTGTGTGTGTGTGTGTGTGTGTGTGTGTGTGTGTGTGTGTGTGTGTGTGTGTGTGTGTGTGCATTGAAAGGTAAACATGCGCCGGACAATATTGTACCAGTCACTTATGCTCTGAAGTCATTGAGCATTTCCCTTCTCCATGAGTGCATGGATTTTGCTTTGAGGCTTTCTAATGATCCTGTGTCTCTTCAGGTTAGTCACGCTTTTTGCAGCTCATCTCCCTCTGCTTCAGAAACCAGAGTGTTCACTTGTCAACCTTTTCCAGCCTACACACTTGGAATCAGCAGTGCTCTCATGCTCGGTGCCCTGAAGGAGGGCAATCAAGATCTTGTATGTAATGTAGCATTGAATAGTATCTATAGAAACACCAGTGTGTGAGTTGTTTTTTTGTTGTTGTTTTCTTTTTCTTTTTTTCCAATCTGTCCAGTTTCATTGATCCTGTGCCAACTATAGGCTCAGATTCCTGTTCTCGACTGACAGGAAAAGAACCTGATGTGGTCTTCTGCTGTTGTAGCTCATTTACCTCAAGGTTTGACGTGTTGCATGCTCTGAGATGCTTTTCCATTCACCACTGTTGTAAAGAGTGGTTATGTGTCATTAACTGAAGTTCTTAAACTGTATCTGTATGATTCTGTGCATTGTACAGTACAGCTGCCACATGATTGGCTGATTGGATAATTGCATGAATAAGCAGGGGTACAGGTGTTTCTATTAAACTGACTGCTGAGTGTTTGTATGTAATATTGTGAGGTTTGAGAATTGTAATGCAAGTCAGTTTAATGATCTTAGCTCATGTGTGTGTAGTCATGATTTTATTAATGCAATGCCATAAACGACGAAATATATTGGTTAAGGAAACTGAGTAGTGTACTCTAAAATTGTGCAAAGAAAGCCAAAGTTTTTTTTTTTTTCACTCACTTTTGTAAAAAAAATAATAAATTATAAATTTTAAATTGAAAAAAAGAAAAGATGAAAAGAGAAAACTGAAAATGGTTCAAAGGTTCCTAGAATAGTAAGTAGATAAGTGCCTTGAATTGGCATAATTAGTTGAGTTTAAAATGCAGATTTAAATATGCTTATTAATTCCATTCTGCTCATTTCATATGACTGACTGCACTTAATTAAATCAGATTGATTAGACCTTTCCCAGACTTCCCCCCACAACCACATAATTATGACAAATCGAGCGCTCACTGCAAATGGAGGCCCCTGATGACTTCTCCTCGTGACACCTTTAAAAGTCCTGCCATGCTCACACACCTCATGTCTCAGTAGGGGAGAAAGTGCCAGAAGAATTCTTTAACACAGTGAAAAATAGTGTTTCTCCTTTGGGCACTTTCTTCAGTGCAGCTTTAGCTCATTAGATATTCAATGCTGTAAAAACTCTTTTCAGTAAAACATATACCAGCATCCAGCCTCCTACAAAACAAGAAAGAGCTTCCTTTCCCGCTTTTTAGAGCCATAGAACTGGCGACAGGATGATATTAAAATTTAATAGTGTTAATATTATTTTTGGTACAGTTTGTGGTATTGCATTTGCATTTGGTCACTAAAAAGAAGGGTTCAGGGGGAAATTCTAATTTAAATATTCCAATTATTTGGTATTGCTAATACAATGTTAGGATGCGTCTCAATCTGCTCCCAGGCTCGCTAGGTCGTGAATCAGTATATCTTGTACACAAGTTAGGGCACTGGTAAGGACCCTGGCTCACTACACTTTGGGACACTGATGACTCAGTTTATGGTGACATGACTACGTACTCACATTGTAAAATGCCAGCACTGGTATTTATCACCAACAAGCAGGACCGATATCTTTCTGACATGTCATGTATGCCATATAAATTTGTTAGCTTAGTCACACTGTCATGGTATTTCAAGCAGGATCGTAGGCTAGCTAATGGATTTTGAAAAATCCATAAACACTTAAAATTCGTTAGACTCAAACAAACATCAATTAAAGTTGAAAAACGCTAACAAAAGTAATCGTTGGAGAGCTACAACAGCGAAAACAACCTACTTACATTAGTAGACGAAGTTGGCCGAGAGTTCGTCCACCAGGTTTTTCTTTTTTTTCGAGCTGAGAGGCTTCAGAAAATATGACATCACTTCCAGTAAGGGAACACAGTGAGCAATTGACGCTCCCTGGTTTTTGCAGTGCATTGTGAACAGTCCAGTGCACTGGAAGGATTTTCCGGTTGAGACAGCTCTAAAAATGGCCGACTCTCTGATCAGTGCCCTGATTACTGATCTAGGGAATTGATTGAGAAACACCCTTAAGCTAATGTACTGTGCAATAATGTTACATGAAACTGAGTGTTTGTGATATTTTTAATCTTTAGTTATTTAATATTCTAAGATTCTGTAAGATACTATAATTATATTCTGTTGATACTATAAGATACTATATGTTGACACCTGACCATCACATCTATATGTGCTTTTTGAATATCCTATTTCAAAACTATGTTCATTAATATGCCCATTTGATCATTAATACCATTAAATGAGAAAGGGGACTGATGTTGAGTGAAGTGGCCTGATACACTCGGTGTTCCAGTTCATCCCAAAGGTGTTCAGTGGGGTTGAGGTCAGGGCACTGTGCAGGACACTTGTTTTCTTACACACCAACCTTGGCAAACCATGTTTTCATGGATTTTGCTATGTGTAGAGGGTCATGCTGGAACAAGTTTGGGCCTTTTAGTTCCAGTGAAGGGAAATTGTAATGTTACAGCATACAAATACATTCTATACAATCGCATGTGTCTGACATTGTGGCAACAATTAGGGGAAGAACCACATATAAGTTTGATGATCAGGTGTTCACATACTTTGGACATGTCATGTACTTTTTAAAAAAAAAAAAAAGTATTTATTCACTCAGTTATTTGCTTATCTGGACCTCTGTAAGCAAGGAATTTTATGTAGATATTTTAGAATACCCTTGCTGTATAAGGCTGTATATGTTATTATATCTGTGAGTGTTGGTGATGATTGATTTCAATAGCTATGTCTGTTTTCTGACCCAGTGATCAAAAGGTTGCGATCTCAGAACCACCAGAGAGCCATTGCTGGGCCTATAAGCAAGACCCTTAACTGCTCATCCGAGTGCTTTTAATAGCATTCTACTGTACCATATTTTGAGCTCCAATTTGATATAAATGTCCTTTTCTTCTGTAATAGTTGGGGAAGAAAATGATAGTGTATATATGCTGTACAGTTTAGTCTGTTCATACACAAAAGAAATAATAAGCCTGTATGCCCATTCCACTACGAGGACTGGCTCTGTTGTAGAGTATTTGTTATGAGAATCTGTGCACATGTGTTGTTTCTACCACGAATCTCTGCTCATCTTCCTTAAAATGGGGGTATATGTTTTAATATTCACAGGCCAATTTGATCAACAAGAAAAAGGGACAATGTGGCAAAAACAAAAGAATTAAAAACCACTCCCCAGGAGCCGATGAGTTAATGCTTGATGCGGTTATTGTTGCTGAAGTGGTTCCATAGCTGTGATTGGGGTTTTAAGTGGAAATTATCTCACTGGGGGGGTTGGCATTGTCCAACTGTGAGTACTGTTCATTAACACAGTCTCTTTCTTGCTTTGTCTGTTTCTAATATGTCTGTAGATAACATCCTGCAGAAGCACAATGTGGTGACTTACTGCCGCACACGTTCCACACCAGCTGAGTTCATAAACACAATTCTTATCTCCTTTCTCCACTGCTCTCGCTGTATGACACAGTATGATCGAACAGCCATGGGCGCAGAGGCTATCAGATAACAGGCAGAAAATCTGCTTCTGGAGTCATGGGTAGAGCTAAGGGGTGGCATTTCTTACCCCATTGGCCACCACAGAACTGGATGACCGTTCAATTTTAATTTTAGAGAACAAGCACTGTTCAGTCATGATCATTTTTAACAAGCATGCCATTTGATATGTTGATAGAAAAAAAGAAACAGGGCCACAGTTTTACACAGCATGTTGCCATGGACGTATGAGCATTTGTTTCCAAATCAGTTGGATACAGGCATACCTGAACTTGTCAAACATGATCTGGCAACCCCAATAACAAAGCATGCTTTTGCACCATGGGTTCAACCTTGGGAAAGGGAAACCAAACACAAGAAGATATGTGGACCTTCTTTAAAAAGACAACAAGCCAGTCCCTCCAGGATTTTGCAGTTTTGTTTGTGCAGAAATTAACGCAAAATCAAGGAAACTCCACGATATTTGGAGGCGCTTGCAATTTTTTAAAAATAACCACAGATTTTCCACAGATTTGGGCCACATTGGGCCATGTGACGTCATTACAATACGCATTCATCCGAAACCTTCTTCGATTCACGCGCATCAAACACGAGTACAGCTAAAAGGTCTCATTTTCAGCAGAAGATTGTGCGAAACAATTTCGTGTAATTGCAAGTTAAATGTTACATTACATCAATTAGGTTATTATAATAGTTAGCTACCTAAATGTTTTATATGGCCTTTGCCAAAGTCCTTCTAGAAAAGTCTGTCCACTTGATGGCCATGTTAGCAAAGCTGTCCCAGGTACTTATTTTCAGTCATATGCACTGTTTCAAACTGTCCTATTACTTATTCCTATGGTGGTATACCTTTTGCATCTTTAGTATGTACAGTATCTTTTACCTAGAAAAGTACATATACTGTAGTGTCCCTTAAAAGTGGTACAAAGGTAACTGCAGTCCAATTATGTACTTTAAACTTTATTCAGGGTACACTATATCCACATTTTAAGGTAAAAGATACATATTAAAAGTACAATAAATATATGTTGTAGGATTTACTGTACTATTAAGGGAAGGATGCAGGCAATTCTGAAAACTACAAACACTACAAACATAAACATTGGTTCGCTCCCAAATTTTGTAAGTGCAGACCACAGCCTCAAAGAAATGACATAAAGAATGATTGTGGAACTGCAAAAAGATGGGAGTGATGAGATGAGACCTTGGGTGGGTGACTTCTTCTTTAAGCTAGATAGCAAGGCCGCCCACTGGGGAGTTGTTGAATAGTAGGGAGGGGACAGGGAGGTGGTGGGTGAGGAAACGTCATCACTAATGGACACACTGAGATTCTCCAGCATTACATATTGCTTTGTTATATCCATCCCATTAAAAAATAGTATGGATCCACTACTGCCAATGATCCAGCACCAAATTCAGTGTCATGAATGGGCATGATTTTGACTGTAGCATTGTAGATGTGTGTGTTGTCTGAGACAAACTTCCTTGAGGTTGCTATAAACATCCAGCCCATCTTCAATGTCTTGAATCTTTACTTAGGCTCGTGGCTCAGTAGCTATGTGTGTTGTATGTGATATGTTGATGGTCACTCTCACTTTGGATGGTTGCAGCTGATGGGACTCGATGACATGATTGGTTCATTTTTCACACTTTCTGCCTCACCCCCCTGTGTTAATTTGACAATAATTGTGCGACCTCTTCGGGCAAAAATGGCTGTTCTGAAAGTGGCATGGCCACTTGGCAGTCACACTCATTTAATCACTGAGTGCGTTATTACAGTCAAGCACTTTCCACCTCTCTCATGTAATCACGTAATGGCTTCTCATGCGTCGCAATGACATTTCCTTTCATAGTCAGCCACACGTCTAAAAATGCCAGAAACTAGTGTTTGATGGCTCTAGTCACCCATCTTACATCCCTGATCCTCCATTCCTCCCTTATCTTGCTGTTTAATATCCTTCCGATATCCATAATGTTATATGTGGTCCACTTTTGGAAGTGTAAATATCAAATCTAAACATTTTCCTGTTTTTTCTCAAGGACAATCAATTGACTGAGACAGATTTGCAGTATCTAGTTTCTTCTTTCATTTTCCAATTATGTTCTATAGGCTAACATAGCAACAGTAGTGATGTTATTTTGCTGTCATAAATTACTATTATTTATTTAAAAGTTTATTATCTTTTAACTTGTCCTTGATGTTATAAATAGTCAGGTATCTAAAAATACAAAACATACAAAATACAAAATTTTCTAAATCAAATGCCCCAGGTCATTTCTCAGATATTCACTTCAACATGACATTATTAACAACTAAAGCTTAAAAATGTAATGTCAGTGGTGATTTCTCACCACAAAATCAGTAGTATCTCATTTTACTAATATTATTGACAGCATTAGTTGACCTTACAAACCATCAGCTTCAGAAATAATAATCCATAAGTAATGGTAACCTAGTAATAAATGCTTTTTTTCTTAAATAATGAACTACGTTAATCACAAGTAAACCCTGTGTATTTATTCCATTTATGAGTACAAATATGTCCACAATAACTAATATAAACAAATACCTTCATTAATATAATTAATATATTTGCGGTGGTTAATTGGCAAGATTCATAAGTGAGGTTCAATGGAAAGTTAAGGTAATTATCAAAATTATGTGTTGTTAAATAATTTATGCAATCTGATGCAATTTTATTTAGTTCAAAAATTTGTTAACACTTTGTTAACATTACTTATGGATTATTAATGCTGAAATTCATGGTCTTGGAATGATAACCTCAATATAAATCTTTACCATGAAATTAAATAAAGATTATTTTAAAGTGAACCCATGAACATTTGATTTATATGTTATATATATATTTATTTATATTTTATATATTCATTAGGATGTTCAGCCTTGTAGAATGCTGGCTAAATGCAGAGGCATTTTGGCTCTCTTCATCACTCCATCACCTTCTTCCTCACTGGTTTCTCCTTTCGAAATGACATGTTCTCATAGTAGCAATCACAGGGCATTGTCTGTGTTAAGTCAGGCGTATCAACTCCCATGGCAACCGCAGACGATGCTTTATGGCTTCTACCAGCTTTTGTTTGTTGTTATTGATTATTCTGAATGCACTGATGGATGCGTGCTCATAGTTATTGATTTAAGTTGTGGTTTTCACAGAAGTTATTTAATGCAAATGGCTGGAAAACATTCTGTACACGGTATATTATCTCTTCAAAGAGATTAACATAATGAATAAACACTAAATTGCTTATATAATAGTGAAGAACAATTGCTCTGACTGGCTGTCTATAATAGTAGACTCTTTAATCCTGTGTCTGAATATGTCTATGTTTGTTAGAAGCATGCCGAAGATTTTTATCGTGTTATAAGTAAGGAATAAACAAAAGTTGATTATTTTCCAATAACAGCATGTCATGAAGTTTTTTTCCCCACTTATACCACAGCAAGTTGCCAATCAATATTTTTAATTAAATAATTGATTAATTAATTAATTAATTACATATTGTACTTCTTCTCCATGTATCATTATGTTTAATGTTGTAGAACGCCCATGAAACTAGGTATTTTCTGTTATCACTCTTTTTTCGTATCTTTTTCCCCCTCTTTCTGTCCTAAAGGTGAAGTCACATGGTGGAAAAATGAAAGTTACTGCTTTCTTGTATCTCTAGCTACAACGTGCTGACACGAGAATTTTTTCCAAAAATGCTAAATAAATATCTCAGAACAAATTACTTCACCATATCAATGATTACACAATGATTTTTAATCCGTTTACCTGGATACATGTGTTCTTACTATAGAAACTATAACATATTAGAATGGGTAAATTAATATAAACTGTTCAAGCTGTGCTGTTACAGAAAATTCGCCCACACCTTTTGACCAATCAGAATCGAGCGTTCAAGAGCTTTGTGGTAAAATGCAGTAACATATATCTCAATTCAGATAATATGGCCTATATTTCATATGGTTCACTTGCACGTTGTAATTTCCTTCATGAAAATACATAGATTTTACTTTCACATTGGTTCTGTAAGAGTTCAGTGCATGGAAATAGTGGTTTTCATGACAGTGAAAGAAAAATAAGTGAAAGCACAAGGCCATTTTTTTCCCCTTCTGACTGCAGTCATGACAGAAGATGATGAAGGTCTTGCACTGACTGATTATAAGACTTGCCCTATAAATCCTGCCTTCATAAAGGTTAGCTAGTGATCCATGACATAAAGAGCACTTTTCCTTGTAGTTAAAGCCTGGCATCGGTTAATGGGAGACAGGGACAGGAAGAGACAAGCAGCCGAGGAAGCTGTCCTCATCTCTGAAAGCAGAATTAGGTTTTAATGTTAGTGAGGGTGTCACGAGAAAAGAGAGCTCAAACGCCTCTGCAAACGCCTCTGCAATTAGTCAGACCCGGCAGTTTGGCAGGGAAAATCATGGAAAATTGATTTGCTTGAAACGAAACTTTGATGGCCTGCATGCATTTAAGGTCTTTTGTGTGTGTGTGTGTGTGTGTGTGTGTGTGTGTGTGTGTGTGTGTGTGTGTGTGTGTGTGTGTGTGTGTGTGTGTGTGTGTGTGTGTGTCAGTGTGTTTTCTAAACCATGACTTTTAGGTCCATTAAAGAAGCACAGACAAACTGTTTATTCAGAGGCATTTGACAGTCTTTTGATTCCACTCACCTCAGAAATAAATGTTATAACTTTATATTAATTATATAAATGTTGTTCCTAAAAGCCTATAAGACACAATATATATATATATTAATGTGCAACCCTCTGTAAATTTGTGTCCTGTCTCGTTGCTTTTTACCTCACATTGTCCTGTACTGTGTTCCTTATTGATGTGTACCAAACAAATTCTTACAGCACCTACCTTGTGCTTGGTTACATACACTCATACATAGACTTTAATAGAAACACCTGTACTCCTGCTCATTCATGCAATTAAGCCAATCATGTGGCAGCAGCGCGGTGCATAAAATCATGCAGATTCAGGTCAAATACTGCAGTTAATAGTCACATCAAACATCAGAATGAGGAGAATATATTATCTCCATAACAGGGTTGTTGGTGTCAGATATGTTGGTGTGAGTATTTCAGAAACTCCTCCTGGGAGAGTCTCTATAGTTTACATAGAATAGTGAAATGAAAAAATTATAATAATAAATCATCCAGCAGTTCTGTGTGTGGAAATGCCTTGTTGATGAGAGAGGTCAGAAGAGAATGGCCAGACTGTCTTGAGTTGATAGGAAGGCTACGGTAATTCTTTACAACTGAGGTGAACAGAAAAGCATCTCAACATATCAAATCTTGAGGTGGATGGGCTACCATATCAGGACAGGACAGATGAAGCTTGGAAAAACACCACAACTTTTTTCACACACACAAAAAAAAACCTACATTACTTTGGAGCTACAGTAGTGTTTAATAAGCTGGATTCCCCAACACTAGTAGTTTAGCTGTAGGACAATTAAAAATGCCTTGTTTGCGCAAATTTTTAATCATATGTTTTATTTTAATGGCAACATGTGCATGCTCCTACAACCCTATCTCTTAACTAAAAGATTAACATGTGACTAATACGATGATCACTCAGTTACTGTGATCATCCCTTCATATGCTTATGTTCTCAGTCAATAACTCATTGATGTACGTTTTTGATGAATGATACAATCATATTAGAAAATCATTTGACCAAACGTCGTTAGCTTTTGATGACTGATTGATTAAAAACAGTCAGTAGTACATTCAGACAACTAAAACCCTACCGTATATCATTTTGTAACATGCAATGAAGAGGCTTCCTTTGTAATACCTCGAAACAGAATATTGACTGAAAGTAAAATATCCCATTCAGTTCTAACAAAAGTCGAGGATTCTGTGCAGTCAAGCGGTAACCATGGTTACAATAGTTATGGCAACCACTGTTTCTATCGTTTGTGCAATGAGGTCTTGCCAAGGTCACTGACAGATGAACCTCTTACAAACTCACTGACTAAGAACTATGGCTCCATTTTTTTACCTTTTTTTTTATTGCGCAATTTGTGGCTGAAATTGTGTTTTTATGAATCCTTTGACATCCGCACTGCAGTATTTCAATCATCTCAGGAGCAATTATGGGGATTTTATGTGTAACTCCTTCATCGCCCCCTGATGTGATGGAGGGAAGGGGGTGAGCGGGTGTAGCGTCGCAGTGACCTTTCTGTGTTGCCACTTTTAGTGGCGCGACCTGACTGAGCTCATTAAACGCAATGTAACGGATCATTCCCCGCTAATTGTTTTCCTTGACAAATTGGGCCTCAGACTCAAAGCGTTCCACAGAGAGTGAAGTTCTGTCTAATGACACTGTTTGCATTGTGTTTGGATTTGTGTCTGTGTAACCCTATGGCATGAATGTTATGGTTGGACTATCAACTGGTTTCACCTCATATCACTTCCCAAACACTCTGCTTTCAGAGCTAATGAAGAACTTCCATTAACAAACTCTTGTTTCTCAACAACTATTACATACTACTATTTTAATTCCACATTATTGCAACTATCTTTAATTAGTCGCTAGAGATACATAATAGTATATACATTCTGTGTATAGTAACAAAAATGGTAATAATTTGCTATAATAATGCTATATTACAGTTTATACTATATAGCGCTGTTAAATTCTCAAATTTGATTGGATAGAAGGTATCATTTAATTTCCAGCAGCTTTGACCATAGTGCTGAGTCAAGTTTTTCACTTATGCACTCATTAGATGTTCTTTAGTAACAGTTTATTCACAGACCTGTATGGTGGATGCTCTACATAATTGAAGCCTAATAACAAATTAACTAAAAACATGTCGTTGTTTAGCTAAGAGAAAAATGTACAGTATAATTGGTGATATGATAGCGTTTTCTCTAAGGAGATGTTTATTCAAGGTTGGTGTAAGGAGTCTCCAGTGTCAGTGCTTTTTGTAACAGTCAGTAAGTGTTTCATCACAGGAAAGTCTTCAGGATGTCAGGTTTTCCAGTTTTTTGGTAATGTAATAAGCATTAAATGTGACTATAAACAGATAAAAAGGTAAACCATGGCATTTTTTAATTAATAAAAAAATGTTACCACTGGCAAATTGCTGTAGGATTGGAGGAACAGGATGTGCTGTTATAGTATAAAAGTTTCCGTGCCTTCTGGTTTTTGAATGAATACCATATAGTGTAGATTTGACAATATATCTACAAAACCAAAAAAAAAAAAAGAAAAGAAATGTGGGTGTGTCTTGTACAGAATCCCTAAGAGGCCATGCATTATAATTTTTTTCCTTCTTGTTTTCTTGTGATCTTGACATAACAAAAAGATGTTTTCCCACGACGTCATTTTATCACGAGAAACTCTCGCACCTTGAGAATGGGACTTGTGATGCATGCATGTTGGCATCTTCCCTATCGGCATCATAAATGTAATAATTGCCCACTGTACAGATGGACTTGATCTCTGCATTAAGAGAGAGGGTGTCCCTTTCTCAAGTGTCAGACACTAATGTGGAAGTTGTCAATCACTGGCAGACTTAAAGCTATCAAAGTAATAACTAATTTGTTCACCCATGATGCTGCGGGATTGCGCTAAGCTTTTGCTGCCTTCAGAACAATAAAAATGTTGTTATGTCAAGTACACAGAAAACAATCAAAAACAATGCAAAATCAACAGAAAAATACTTTGAAAAGACAATTTGCCATGATGCTTCACTTTGATTGTATTGTAGGACAATATCTTTCTTTCATTTTGTCCTAATATTATTAAAACATTTGCACCTGACTAGTTATCCCATACTGTATCATGTAATTATATTTCCTATACAGCATACTATATGCATACTATAGAGTGCTTTGGGAATTGGAGAGATGAGAGATGATTGTGTATGCAAACGAAAAAGCAGACCGACTTACAGCGAGAAAAGCTGAACCTGAGAAAATCTCCTACAGAATACTGATGACATGCTTTCCATAGTGGAATTACAGTTTTCATTTGACTCCTCGTCTCCTAAGATGAGAGTCCTTATTTGAACTGTGGAGATTTTGCTCTGAAAGAAGAAGCCATATTTTGCTGCAGTGGTGCCGAGCTGTTGAGATTTCAGTATAATTGGTATTCACGAGAGAAAGCTATGTGTGGTTTCCTATCCTCTATTCTCCACTCACCTCAACCCCCAACCCCTCTATGCATTTATTCTCTATCCTCTCTCTCGCTCTCTCTCTCTCTCACTCTCTCTCTCTTTTCCTTCCACCTGTTCCATGGTCCAGTGGAGGGCTGGGAATGCTATCAGGGGAAAATGCCAGTCCATCACAGGTGCGCTCAGGCATCATGCCCAGCTACCCTCCACCTCCAAGTGCTGCATTACAGCATGACGGATGGCTTTATATCAGGTGTTTAAAGCAAGGGGCCACTCCATCTGCCCAAGGATTCGGGAAGTCCGGAGCTCAGGCTCAATGAATGGTGAATCAGGCAGACAATCAGGCAGACTCTCTCTCTCTCTCTCTCTCTCTCTCTCTCTCTCTCTCTCACACACACACACACACACACACACACACACACACACACACACACACACACACACACAATTCCCTTCATCGACTTTCTCTCTCTCCAGAAAGCCCACTCTGCATGGGAAGTCAGGAGTGGGAGTAAGACACCAGCAGGCACTCGGAAAAATCAGATGTGTTCTGTACAAGAGCTATCTGCTGGACTCAATTTTCCCTGCTAGTGTGTACACCACCACCACAGGGTGCGAAGAAAGCCTGTTACCATCGCATATGTGCAGCAAATGTGGTGTTTCACTCAAATCACTAATGTCATTCAAGAAATGTTCCAGCATCTTTACAACATAATCTCTAACTACAGCATTTGTAGCATATTACCACTGACAATCATTTCAACTCATGTTTCCCATTTGCTGTAAACTGAAGCCAGTTGTTGGGGCATGAATCAACATATTTTTATAGTACACTTTGATGAATTATTATGTCAACTTCTCTCTAACAGAAGATGTTCATAGTATTCTTAAGTATTATTCAGGCCATTCAGATAGTCACGATCCATTCGCACGGGATAAGTCATCTCTGTATAAATCACAGACATCAGAATATAACCAATGCCAAAACTGGACAGTTGAAGATTGGAAAAACATCTCCTGGTCTTCTGCCCATTGTAGCCTCAGATTCCTGTTCTTGGCTGACAGGAGTGTAACCTAATGTGATCTTATGCTGTTGTAGCCCATCCACCTCAAGGTTTGACATGGTATGCATTCTGAGATGCTTTTCTGCTCCCAATGGTTGTAAAGAGTGGTTATCTAAGTTACTATAGCCTTCCTATTGGCTCTGACTGTTGACTCCAGTGAGTTCCACACAACTGTCACTCACTGCATGTTTTTTGCACCTTTCTGAATAGACTCTATAGACTATAACTGAAGCTCTTGACCTGACTCTGCATGATTTTATGTATTTCATGATTGGCTGATTAGATAACTGTATATATGAGCAGGAATACAGGTGTTTCTAATAGTGGATGGTGTTGTATGTTTTTGATGGAGACTACAGTGTTTCTGTAAAAGCCTTTTTTTATATACATTGGACTAGTTTTACATATGGAGGTGGAGTAATATATAATAATAAATAATTATTCTTGGAGTATCTCTGGGATTTTAGTCCTGTCTGAATGCATCATGTCAGTTATTTTTTTATGGACTGCACATATCTGGACACATCTGGAAAGATTATGCGGTATTTTACCTTCTATAAAATGAGCAGTAAAAGAAAAGCCCAGGTAATATGGTCTGTTATATCCTGTGGTTTTGTGCTTTTTTTTCACTATAAAGACAGTCGAGGACTCGCTCGTTTCCATTGTCCACTGCCGAAACCAAAGCAAAACAAAGAATTCTCTTTGCAGTTTTAAATGCCAAATAAACAAACATTGGGGATATTCAAATGGTCCTTTTTTAGAGGAGAAATGAGGCTTCCAGCTGCTATATGTACAAGTTATTGTTTTCCTAGCATAAGTACAGCCTTATGAATGCTGAAACATTCAAGATTATAAACGCTTATTTAAAAAAAAAAAGGTGAAAGAAATTAGCTTGCATTAAAGATATGTGTTTGTATTACAGTATTTCCTATGTGTATGTGTATGTACATACAGTATTTCCTGCTATTTTGGTTTGTCCACCATGCGTACAATATAATATAAAGACACTTACATCTGTCATTTATATGGACATGCTTGTGCTTATCCAGTGTGAATTGTACATAATCATTACAGACATCATCTGGCAACATTACTTAACAGAAATACGTCCGGAAATCTTAAAAGTACTTAAGTCACTCTGGATAAAGATGTCTGCCAAATGCTGTGTTTGTTCTATTGATCTAGTGTTGAAAAGATACAACGTTCCTTCATGACTGTAACAGCTGTAATTTTGAACAATTATATGGTTTGACGCTTTTGATGGAGTTCGGCAACTGCCCTTACACAAGTTAATTTCAAGTGAATGGGTTTTTCATTCTTTTCTTAGTACAGGGAGTCATGTCGAAATATATGTTACAGATGTGTAAATATAGGAGTAAGAATAGGAGGATTTTTGGGTTCAAATGACTGACTTTGAACTTCAATAGAAGTTTTCCAACATGAACCATTTCTCTAAGAAATATTTTTAAAATCTTATTTTTATAATAGAGACTGTATTCAGGTTGCTTTGACCTGAGAATTAAAATGCTCTTTTTAAAAATATGAACAGTCATCACTGTTGAATGAAAGTGCAGAAAAGTAAAAGGTTTATTTAAGACTTGAATGTTCAATTAGTCTTGCTCATTTGACTATTCAAACATACACTACATGACTAAACATTGGTGGACACCTGACCGTAACACCCATATGTGCTTGCTGAAAATCCCATTCTATATTTAGGCCCCCTTTGGTGATATATTAACCTCCACTCTTCTGGGAAGGCTTTCCATTAGATTTTGGAGCGTGGCTGTGGGTCTTTGTGTTCATTCTGTTACAAGAGCTTTAGTGAAGTCAGGAACTGATGTTCGGCGAGGAGACCTGGGTTGAACATCCCAGAGATGCTCGGTGTGGTTGAGGTCAGGGTTCTGTTCTCAAACCATATCTTCATGGAGCTCAGTTTGTGTACAGGGGCACTGTTATGCTGAAACAGCTTTGGACCTCTTAGTTCCAGTGAAGGAAAAATGTAATGCTACAGCATACAAAGACTTTATATACATTTGTGTGCTTCCAACTTTGTGAGAACAGTTTGGGGAAGAACCACATGGGTGTGATGGTCAGGTGCCCACATACTTTTGGCTATATTGTGCATACATGTATATGTAAGAAGGCTCTGCCATCTTGTTAAGTGGTTTGTGTAACTGTTTCCATACCTATAGATTTTACCACCATTAATAGAGATAAAGATACCATATTTTTTATGAGATTGATTGTTGATATTGTTCCCTCACTTTCTCTTAAAGTTACTATTATAACAGTGTAGCTTATCATCTTGCTGAGAAACCAGGAAACTCAACATCCTTGTTTCTTAGACTTTCCCGTGGTGGGAAACTTAAAGTTACAGGTTTACCTCTGACTGTTACAAACCACTGACACTGGAGACTCCTTCTCTAAATGTTAAATAAACTTTTCTTTATAGAAGTTTCACTATATGAATGATTATATGACTCATTTTTTTCTTTGTTACATTACAATGTGTTTTTAAAACCTGTTTTTTATTATTTGTCTTCGATTGTGTGGAACTTCTGCCATATACTGCAAGTCCCTGTGAATGAGTTGTTACTATAGAAACGATAATGTATTAGAAGGAGTGCATTAATATAAAGCTGCGGTTTGCTTTGCAACTAGAACTGCATATACTCAAAGCTGCTGTTATAGAAATCAACACCTTCTGACCAATCAGATTCAAGAATTCAACAGCACTGTGGTATAATTTTAAACAAATTTCACAATAGCAGTGTGGTGACTAAAGTAAATAGTCAGCTTTCTTTAGTTTTTACTTTTGTAACAATCACCCCCCCCCACCCCCCCCACCCCCCCCCCACCCCCACCCCCCCCGCCAACCGCCTTAAAATGTCTGCATGTCAAATAAATAATTTTGGAGATACTTATGACATACATTTGTTGACATATAAATTTTTATATGACACAGTAAGCTCTCTGACCTTCTTACAGAATACTTGACTACTGTGTGTGTGTGTGTGTGTGTGTGTGTGTGTGTGTGTGTGTGTGTGTGTGTGTGTGTGTGTGTGTCTTTATGGCGTCTAATACTGTATCTGGCTTTTTAATTTGTCTGTGATGCAGACAGCACTCTGGAAAAGTCATTCAACTGAGTGCACTTCCAGTTGCGGCAACAAGGCAATTTCATTCTGTCTCTCATCTACATGCTTAGATTTCAGTGAGCGTGATTCACAAGGCAGCTTGTGTGTGTGTGTGTGTGTGTGTGTGTGTGTGTGTGTGTGTGTGTGTGTGTGAGTGAGTGACTGACAAGGAAGGCGACGTTACACTCCGTGTGCCTTGTCTGTCAACTTTTAAGCATCAAGGGGAATGGAGGCGGTGAGATGGTTTTAACATGTGTGCGCTTAAAAAAATTGGCCATAGAGAGTGCACAACATAGAATACACTATGATAGTGCCTAGCTCCTTAAACTGGAGTACTAAGAGACTTATAAATCTTCCATTTTCGACTGATCTGACTAGCGCTTTCAGGCATGAAACAGTATTCCTTTTTCTTTTCTGTGCTTGGTTTCGTTTTCACAAAAGGAGCTCTGTTGTGTAAGATGTCCATTGGATTGTCTTTTTATATTAGTTTTCTTAAAGGAGTGTAGTGGCTTGTACTCAGGAAAAGAAATATCATGTTATATGGGTCCACATGGGTTTGCTCTGGGTTCTCTGGTTTCTTCCCACCTCCCAAAACATACCTGTAGGTGTATATGGTAAATGGCAGACTTATATAGCGCTAAACACTGTGTCTCATTCATACACACACTCTAATGGTAGCAGAGCTGCCATGCAAGGTGCTAACTTGCCATCGGGAGCAACTTGGGGTTCAGTGTCTTGCCCAAGGACACTTCGGTATGTGGAGTCATGCGGGCCGGGAGTCAAGCCACCAGCCGTACGATTAGTGGACAACCCACTCAACCAACTGAGCCACAGCCGCCCCCCAGGTGGCTAAATTGCTAAATTGCTAAATTGTCCCTAGTTGTGAATGTGTGTGTGCATGGTGCGCTCTGATGGACGTCCCATCCAGGGTGTGTTCCCGCTTCATGCCCAACGTTACCGGGATAAACTCCAGATTCATTATGACCCTGACCAGGATAAAGCAGAATTAATTTAGAGCCTGTAGACAGGAGCTGGTCTGAGAATTGCACCTAATTGCATTACGATAATAATAATAATAATAATAATAATAATAATAATAATAATAATAATAATAATAAACAACTTTATTTTATAAAGCATCCTTAAAAGCAGCTTCTCAAAGAGCTGTACACAAAGTAAGCAGTACACAGAAAAAATTTTAATGATAAAAGTTAGTAAGAATAATAATTACAACAACAACAACAACAATAATAATAATAATAATAATAATAATAATAATAATAATAATAATAATAATAATAATAATAATAATAATAGTATTAATAAAAGTATACATATGACAGAGTTACATTTCTTAGCTTCAACCCCCTTTAGTCTGTTAAACTTGCCATACAATAGACTCTAAAATGACTGGCACCCTGCAAATAAGTAAGCAAAAATAATTATATGGAATAAACATTAAACATAATTATTCAAATTTTAACAAATAAAAAAAAATTAATCTTGGAGTATCTCTGAGATTTTAGTCCTGTCTGAATGCATCATGTCAGTTATTTTTTTATGGACCGCACATATCTGGACACATCTGGGAAGATTATGCGGTATTTTATGTTCTATAAAATGTGTAGTAAAATAAAAACCCAGGAATATACACACACACACACACACACACACACACATATATATATATATATATATATATATATATATATATATATATATATATATATATATATATATATATATATATATATATATATATCAAATAACAAAATAGCAAAATGGCATGAACTTCCTTTTTTTAAATAAAAAGGACACCTTATTAGAATATTTACACCAAATATTAATTCACTTTTCTGTTGTTCTGTTGTTGAGAAAGTGCTGTGTTAAACTGTTAAACTTTGAGGAACTATTTCTACTCAAATCTGGCATCATGTCTGTATACGGCTTAAACACACGCCACAAGCACCACGTCATACAAGCCCATGAGAATATCAGACACAGAAACTGACACAGATGAAGATCTAGGGGACAATTAGCACAAATTGTGCATTGAATAAAGGAGCCATATCCCCTAACTGTACAGTAACATGGTAGGAGTGCCTAATACAGTGTCCACCAATTGTACACTGCTTTTGTATCAGTGTAGCTCTCACTAATATGCCACAGTGTTAGTGCTGAAGTCCTATAGTGGTCCTACAGTGGTCTTTTGTTATTGGTGGGACAAATACTGCATAGTAACAGATAGGCTGCCGTCAATAATGATATATCTTTCAAAGTTCATGTTTATAATAATAGTTTGCTGATAAAATGCAGAAGTAGTTTGTGTAACTCATTGGCCATTTTAGCAGGATGTTTGCATATGGAATGTGTGCTCAGATGTGTGTACAGTAGGCGTGTATCTGTATCTGTATTTGGCTTTAAAACAGAAGGGTTTTGTTTTGTTTCAAATGAATCGAATGAATGATCTGTGAATTCCGTCTCTGATAGTTCCTCGACCTCTGCTACATCTCTCAAGTTCATAATTGTTGTCAACTAGAGATCCCCCAGGGGCTGTTATTTGTAATCTCACTCTCAAAGTCATTGTTTTTCTTTGTACCTGGCTGCAGTATTTTCTATGGGACCCTGTACATGACACTTATTAGTAAACCGTGGCCATGATTTACCTAAAACGAGGAAACAAATTAGTCAAACATGCTCACATATTAATAAGTTGTGGGAACTAATTCTTAATTTGTGGCCACAATATATTGTTTTTTTTTTTAACCCACATGTCATGTATGGGGCTCTGTAAAATTTCTAATGAATTTCGTTGGTTCTATTTCCCAAATATAAACAAACTAGTAACCTAATTTAAACCACAGTGACCATGACCAGACAGTTACTAAGGATGAATGAATGGACGATGTAAATTCATGCTCATGATCGTGGTCTTTGTTTGTCTCGTGAGTTTCATATTTGACTTTCATCTCTGGCAGTAGCGGCTTAGCGGTTAAGGTTCTAGGTTACTGATCGGAAGGCCGGGGGTTTGAGCCTTAGCACTGCTGGGCTGCCACTGCCATGTTTAACCCTCTCTACTCCAGGGGCAATGTATGTTATGGCTGACCCTGTGCTCTGCCCCAACATCCTGACATGCTGGAGTATGTGAAGAAAGAATTTAACTGTGCTGTAATGTATATGTGATCAATAAAGACTCATTATCATTATTATCTATCACAATAAAGTAAAACCTTCATATTCATGCAGCGTTTTTGTTGTTTCGTGTAGATCCCAGTCCTGATGTACACCTCTAGTATGTGTAGTGTACAACCTATTCTGTATTCTATATCTGTTGCTGTATCTGTTTACATCACGTTATCTGTTCATTCAGAATAATGTATTCATATTTTTTATCCTTAGGGTGTAGTGTATTAATGTTTATATTATCACAGTTTGGACAAGGCTTGTGTTTATGACAGGCCGATGTGTGTAGTAGTGTTGCTCTACTGAAATGGGCACTCATTTAAAACATTTGTTTTGTCAGTCTATTCTTATTATTACACAAGTTCAACGTACCAGCTCTCACTGATTGTGTGTGTGCTTGTGTGTGTGTGTGTGTGTGTGTGTGTGTGTGTGTGTGTGTGTCACAGGTGGCCCAGTGGTAGCTGGGGAAGTGCAGGAAGCCTGCGATGTTCTCTGTCTGTGTGTGTGTGTGTGTGTGTGTGTGTGGTGTGTGTGTGTGTGTATGTGTGCAGGCGAGGTATCCTGTGTGTTCGTGGCCCATCACCCTGGGCGGCTTCCACTTCCAGGAACCGCAGCGGCAGAAAACAGTGCTGTGTGTTTCCTGGTGTGGGTTGCTGTTATCAGCGGCCACTCGAACCTGTGTCTTTTCCCTTGCAGGTTTCCTAAAGCTCTGTCCTTGCACCTCCGGTGTCAAGATGTTGTCGTCTGATTGTTGCGGCAAGCCTTTCTCCAACACACAAAAGGGAGCCGAGTGAGTCGTTGTGATAACGCAGAACGGGGGGTGTTTGGCGATGTTCTGACCTCAGCTTTTCTCTTTCTGTCTTCGTCCATAATACACCAAGCTAAAAGCAGATTAAACTTCATGTTCAGTCCACAAATGAATGTATCTTATTGACCCAGACTTTGTCTTTTGATTTTGTCACAATGTAATTGCAAAATTGATTTTACAATAAATATACCTTATTTCAACTGTGATACAAACAATTTGTAAGTATTTAAGTATATATATATATATATATATATATATATATATATATATATATATATATATATATATATATATATATATATATAGATAGATAGATAGATAGATAGATAGATAGATAGATAGATAGATATACATCCACTGAGATCTTCCTGATTGCAGGTCAGGTGTGAAATGTGAGGTTGGGTGTGGTAGGACAAACTAAAAATCATCTTGATGGTTCATTTTAACACAGACCGGCTGTTTTATTTCACTTTCTTATTCTTAGGAGAAAATGACCTCGGCGTAAAATGAGTATGTGTTTTGTTCTGTTTTTTAATTTGTTTTGCTTCATACTAGACAAACTACTCAGTAAGCTTTGGTGTCCTATCATATCCCTAGCTATGTGTAATGTGTTAAGCTCTTAACACTAATGGAAATAAACACACTAAGTAGAGGCGTATGGACTCCTTATTTGGGGATGCAATAGGAAACACAAAGCACCATGGTAATAAAAAAAAAAAAAAAAAAAAGCTGTATCCTAAATTGGAATATACAATTTATGGGTTGCATTGGGGTTAAGAGAGAGATTGCGAGTGCAGCCTGCGATGCATTAACTTCAATAGCATCTGCGTGAAAGAGGCTGTTATCATCAGGCTGTAAACGAAGCTTCTGCTTTCTCTGGCTCGACAGGCCAAGATGAGATCCAGATGGCAGGGGGGAAAGTGTTTGCCTTGAGTTATTGCACAGAGAGAGAGAGAGAGAGAGAGAGAGAGAGAGAGAGAGAAAGAGAGAGAGATCCTGATAAATAGGCAAACAAATAAACACAGACATAGATAGATAGATAGATAGATAGATAGATAGATAGATAGATAGATAGATAGATAGGTATATTTAGTCTTACTATCCTTGTATACTGTACCCCCCCCCCAAAAAAAAACACACACACACACACACACACACACACACACACACACACACACACACACACACACACACACGTTAGTCTTACTATCCTTGTATACTATACCCCCCCCAAACACACACATAATGTTACAATGATGCGGTTAGATGATATATGCGAGTTCGGTGCAATATGACTCCCGTCCTGATTGTAAAACAATATGTGATTGGTTCGAGTGAGACCATGCTACAATTGGTCAGTGCAAAGCAGCAGTTATCCAATTGGCTTGAGTAGACGGTGGGCGGAGTCCAACTATTTGTGGATTTGTGTGCACTCTTGATGCTAGAAATGTTTCAAAATCCACAAATACACAGGACACGATCCACTAATACACAGGACGCGATCCACATACGCACAGGACACGATCCACTAACGCACAGGACAGGGTACACAAACGCACAGGACGCGATCCACAAACACACAGAACAGGGTACACAAATGCACAGGACACAATACACTAAAGCACAGGATGCGATCCATAAACGAACAGGACGTGATACACAAATGCACAGGATGCGATACACAAATGAATGCAGGGCAGAGTTGTGTTTGTGACATAAAAACATATTTGGAAAAAAAAAAATATTTGCAAACTTCTTTTTATTTATTTGGCAATTTAATTTATTTTTGTGAAACTACGAACACATAGCCTATTTGTGGATGTCATTCAGTGGATTTGTGAATTTGTTTAATTTTTGTAAAACTCACTCCATTTATTTGTGGATCGTAATCTATTTATTTGGAACTATGAACCAGTTCTAATATAATAGCTACTGTAACTGCTGTAACGACCATGCAAATAAAGCTAACTGAATTGAATTGAACTGAAAGTCTATACAATTTTTTTTTCATATGAAATGGCCAAGGTTAATAGTAAATAAAAGTGTGATGTGGCGCGCTGTTTAATGGCCGCTCTAGTCTCAGCATCAGTAACGCGCCCGATCTCCAGATGTCCGTTCCCTCAGTCTCCGCCCCCCGCTACACACAAGCCCCGCCCATCGTGCACCTGGGTCTTCCCCGAGCTCGCCGACTAGAGGCAAAAGAGCAGAGCTCCTCAGAGCGCGCGCGGCTACACGGACTGACAGCGCGAGATCCAGACTCGCACGCGACGACGCTTTTATTTCTTTTTTTTTTTTTTTTAATTATTTAATTATTTTTCTATCCGCACTTTTAACGAGCTGTATGTCTCATCGTCCCGTTCAGCGCACACACGATCCGTCAGCTCGCGAGCACAACACGAGGGTTTAAAAAGCGGACGAGAGGCGCGCGAGCGAGCGCAGCATCCTCATCCTCTCTCTCTCTCTCTCTCTCTGTCTCTCTCTCTCTCTCCGTTTCTCTCTATATATCTCTCCCCGCTCCAGGCACGCGAGCTCCCAGCCGCAGCGCTGCCCTCGCGCGCCTGACTTCTGACGGACAGATAGCACTGAGTGCGAAAAATATTTTGACGTTTTCAACCGGAAGCAAGAACTTCTAGGACATACGTTGACAGGACTCAGAGAACCCGTTTCTAGGCTAACGTTTTCGACCGGAGTCCAAAACCGGGGAATTAATTTTGCCCTGGTGAATAACCGTGACGCATGGTGGGAATTTCTGCCTCTTTTCAGTGTAAGTCCATTTGTAGTTTGACTCCTTGCATTTATTATGGTTTGCTCTAGTCTAATTAATGGGCTGTGTTTTTGTTGTTTTAATTGTGGTTCATTAACAAATGTAGTGGATGTGCCAGTATAGTCCGTGCCTTAACGCTATTTATACTGGATTATTAAATGTTTGTGTTATTGTGTTGTTAAATCACTATTAGACCACATAGTCTACTAAAACAACGGCATGTCCTCCCAAATCACTTTTACTATTTATTAATGTTATAATGTTATCAAAACATCCTATCTGTAGGCATGTCTCGTATTGAATAGGAGAAAATATCTGCAGCACGGTCTGCTGGATCAAAAGAAAGCATATTAATATGTGACTAATTTTATATTTACTAGGCTACTAATATTCGGCACGAGCAACTAATCAATATCAATATTTAGGCTAATACAGTACTTGTGGCGCTTATTAGTGTTTTAAGAGAAATTCATCCCCAGCTATTGCTGTTCTGTTAAACAGGCCGTTAAAAAGTTAAACCAACTTAAAAACAAAGAACCAAACAAACAAAACAATGGCAAGTCATCACAACAGAAGCTGAACCCAACATCAGCTCGCGCGCTCTAATCGGCCCCAAAGACTTGCGCGAGTTATTGCAAATGCGCATGCGCAATTCTGCTGGCCGCCGATCTGTCACGTCCGATTTTACGCCGACGTCCCCAAAACGTAGTTGTTGTTGTTGTTGTTGTTGAAATGGTACCAAAAATGACAAAACGACAAGGTTGACATGGCTTGGTAGACGATTTAAAGACACAGTTATTTAGTATTTGCTCTGGAAACCTGGTGATGTGACAGTAGACACGTAATTTTAAGAAAAGAACAACAACAGCAAAAAAAAAAAAAAAAAAAAAAAAAAAAAAAAACTCATGGAGGAGAAGTGATCAGTAGTAGTATACTTATTTGCATAGTTTGTCTCATGGAAGATGTGTATGCCAAAAATGAGCCCAGGTGTTGCCTAACAGTGTGACCTGAGCGTGACTTGACCTTAGAAATAGAAATAGGGCTGTTAGAAATAAATAGAGCATAGAGCAACGCGGTGGCACAGTGGGTAGCATCGCCACCTTACAGCACATGGTTCTCCAGTTTGATCCTGAGCTTGGGTTACTGTCTGTGGGGAATTTCGCATGTTCTCCTTGTGTCCGTGTGAGTTTTCTCCCAATGTCCAAAAAAAAAAACCATGCTGAGGATTAGTTGTGTGCCTTGAGAAGAACGGTCTATATCACATGTAGATCTTGCAGTATGATGTACTACGTCCAATACACACTATACTTCATTATGAAGCACAGTGAGCTCGTTTCCACTTTGCACTGCAATCCCTGTGTAGAGAACGTGTTTTTCTGTTGAACAGAACGAGGACAGGGTTAGGCTGGGACGGCGGACCGGCATCATCCTCTTGCCGAAGCCATCTGCACAGCCACAGCGTCACACCTGTTCCTTTCTTGTACTCCCACTCAAATGCGTGAAACCAGACACGGCCACAGCTTAACGATGGGAAGGTCGAGCGCTACTGCATTTAAAACCCTATTACAGAGCAGCTCATTACTTTCTTATAAACCGTCACGAAGCAATGATAAAAGTGAAGCGCTATGTACAGTGCATCTGCATATGGTTTCCACACACCTGCTAGGTGTGCACGAACAACTGGCTGCTGAGTGATTACTATGCAGTTTAGCAATGAATATACAGACATTTTGGCCAAATGCCAAGTATCAGGATGTGACTTGTTTATTTAGTGATGTCACCCAAATGGTGTACTTAAGCAGATTTTCCCATCAGAACCATGCACCAATCAAATTGCCAGTGTTTTGGGGTTTTTTTTGTCTACAGGGAAAGTATGCTTTTCGACCTCTCAGTGCTACATTTGCATTTATTACAAATATGGAAATGTTTTGGTGTGGCCCATTGTTTTTTTTTTGTTTTTTTTTAAAAGGACATACACATTAAGTTGTAACTAAACAATGACCAGGTGTGTTATTTTAAATGCCATTCATTTTTATGAATTTGTATGTTCACTAGAAACTGTTTCAGCTCCATTTATGAGCTTTGTCATGAGTGAGGCTCATATATTCACTGAAGGACCACACCGGGACACACTTGATCCTCAGCTGCAAATATTTTGTGTGTGCTCTCTTTTTTTCAATTTGCTTCGACATCAGTTACCATGGAGGGCAAAAGATGAATTATTGATGGCCACGCCATCTCCTGGAACCCAAGTTCCAGATCGATAAGAGGCATTGATGGCCTACAAATTTATCAACAAGAGCAGGATGTATCAAGTGAGACAAGTGACGAGTAGCATAAGGACAGCATATTAAATGGTCTGATATAATGCAAAAGCACTACTATAATTTAATATTCTTAATATACTGAGGCTGAGGGAGAGAAAATGTTTGCTAGATGGTTTCTTTTTTGCTTAGTGGTTGACGAAACGATGAATGAATGAGTACTTCCTTTACATCTGTAGCATCGACCACAGTTGGTCAAACCCTCCTACTCCAGCTGACAGGTGTCTGGACTTCCTGCTCTCTCTCTCTCTCTCTCTCTCTCTCTCTCTCTCTCTCTCTCTCTCTCTCTCTCACACACACACACACACACACAAACACACACACACACACACTCATCTTCCTCTGTCTTTCACTCCTGTTAATCCAATACTCACTTGCCAATTAACGACTTCTTCTCTTTGCCTTTGTTATCCCGACATGAGTTCACACACACCACACACTTTTTCACTTGCATTCACACACAGTACGCACGATCTCTCTCACCCAGTACAAAAAACCCACCTCCCTGTTTTCCTCTGCTGTCTCTCTCTCTCTCTCTTTCTCTCTCTCTCTCTCTCTCTCTCTCACACACACTCACCCTCTCTCTCTATTTATTTTCCTGCCTCCATCTGGACCAGGCTGATATTGTAATCGCTCTAATGCACATTGCCTTCCCCTCACACTTGCACACAATGTGCCACCCCCTCACCCCCCCAACCCCCCAACCCCCCCCCCCCCCCCTTTTTATTTCCGATAAGCCAGGGACGTGCGTTTAATGAATACAAAAGCCCGCACGCACCGCCAGCAGCTAATCTTATTGAATAGGTGCTTTTCAGCGATGCAGAACAGCGATGATGGTGCCAGGAGTGAAGATGTAACCGGTTATCTCTGCGCCTCCTCCATTTTCTCGTCACCGAATTTACATTTAAAGATTAGCTGTGAAAAGGTAGAAAAGATTCGGGGTGGCGAAGGTGTTAGGATGGCAGTGTGTGCGTGTATGTGTGTGTGTGTGTGTGTGCGTGTTTGTGTGTGTGTGCGCAGTCGCACATGGGGCATGCAGTGTTGGAGGGAGGGATATGGGATGAACATGTAAGAAAGGGCAGACAAAAAGGGAAGAAATGGGTTGGTTTCAGTTCAAGCCTCCCTTGCAGAGATGTACATATAGATCTATAGATCCAGGGCATCATTATACTGTATATTGATAGATTATGGAGAATATGGAATGAATATTGACTTGTTTAAGGTGGATGTTCAATGAGAGGTATATATGAGCATAGAAAGATATTTTATTGCTATGGACAGTACATGGTTTGTATTAATATGTATTCTTTTAGAAGATGCTTATTTCAAGGAAATACAACATGGAGGCTCAATGATCTTGTGCAAGCTCCATGCATGGGTCGATTCGGAACCTTCTTTCAAAATCTTACCAGTGTCCATTCGTCCTAAAATTTTTGTGTTTAACAGTGCAAGAGTTGTCGATCCTCTGCTTTATGGACTTCTCCCACCTATTAATTTGACGTATGGATTTCAATGTACATTTTTTTCTTTCTTTCTTTTTTTTGAAAAGGCCAGCCTCCGCGGCCCAGTAAAGAGGAATATAATTGTAATATAATAAAGATTTGTTTTGAGCCCCAGAGGCTTCAAGACTGCTTCAAGAGCTCTGGATCAATACACAAAGACAGTGGGCTCCCGTAATTTCACTTCACATATCGACATATTCAGTCGATCACGGCTCGCCCTGTAGAAAAGTGAGAGGCAGAGAAGTTAAAAAAAAATGGATGGGTAGAATTGACACCAGCCACAATCATTTTGAAAGCAGTTGGTCGATCTGTATTTGAAGTAGTGCAGTCGGTGTTTGAAACACGCCACTGAGAATTCATAAACTGCTTAAGAATTAAACCTGATATCGAATTTCAAATGACACAGACACTGTGGTGGAATGGAGAGAAAGAGAGAGAGAGAGAGAGAGAGACAGACTGGGTGGTGTTACTTTGACCAACTCCACTCATTCTCTCTCTTCCTCTCGTGTCTTCTCTCATTCTCCTTCTCCGTTTCTCCTTTCACGCGCATTCATTCATTTCTATATCGGCGCTACCAGGGAAATTGCCATGATCGCTTGCTCACTCGCGCAGCATGCAGGAAAATTGTGTTGTTGCCAAACGATCAGCAGGTGCCTGTGAGAAGAATGCCCAGTGTCAATTATTTTTCAGCAGAGCCAATTCATAAAAGTGGTGGAGGCATAAAACAGCAGCAGTATAGAGAAAATCCAAGAAAGAGGGGATGAACCTCTCCTTTTCAGCACGTTCATTTAGTTAAACGGCTGCCGTTGATGGAGCAGGACCCCTGGCGGATCCGAAGTGTGCGAATTGAATGGGGAATTGCGGTGAATTACTTGGCATTATCTCCCCATGAAAGACTGAAGAGACTGTTTTAACACAACAGCATGTCAGACATCAAGAAGCGGCACCAATAGGGATGCACCGCCGCGTTAGAAAGCAAATACCTTGATGTTATTTTTTTTTTATCTTGTTTTCTGTCTTTTTTTTTTTGCTGTTTGTTCTGTAGTGACACAGTAGCAGACAAAGCAGGTGGGGCAATATCCAGTGGATAGGTGAGATTCCACCGGTGAATCAAGAATGATGATAAAGATCTTAAGTACTTGCCCCGAGAGGCGCGTACATAAACTTCATAGAAAGCGAGAGGCGGGGAACAAAGCGAGCCTCGGATCCTGTTTACGGTTGTGTGGGTGGCTTTTTTTAAACTCCTGGGAAGGAATTGCCCCTGCCAGGAGCCGTTCCTGAGTAGTCAAGCCTTCCGGCATGAGCAGGTTACTTCAGTTGCTACAGTGCTCAGATTTTAAAACACACCGTCCCCTGGAGAAGCTGGAGAGGATAGTGGAAGGGTACATGGAAAGGCATTCTTAAGAAATGGATTTCATTTAGTTGAGGTCATCCCGATTCAAGAGTAATAGCGAAATAAAACTCTCCAGAATATGTCACATGACCTCCATCTCTTAATTTCCATTTCCACCTGAGAAAACACACCTCCGTTTACACACATGTGTAAGGGTTTTGTGTCTTTTAGTTTCTTAAGCATTACACACTTATGTGGTTGTAGAAAGAAATAAGGCGACCTGGCCGATGGACCATCCGTCGCTAATAAGCGAACAGAACAGGGGGATAAGGGTCTGGGGGGAGAGGACAGTGATCCATGCCATATTGATCCATGCTGACGATAAGTGTATCAATTAACCTTTATATGTGTGACAGGCATTAATGACCCGAGCTTCTGGCTGCTGACCCGCGGCACCACTTCATCTCTCACTGCTAAGTGTGGTGGGAAAGATTGCTTTATGCCTTCATAGAGTACTGTTTGTACACACGATAGATTATTTTTGACCTGAGGAATATATTTATATTTACATAATAAAGATCTATATAGAGTTTACAGTTCTATAGCGAGCATGACTCAAACTAGGCTAATGTCCCCTTTGCTAAAAATTGTTGATCACATTCGACTGCTGTTTAATCACGATGACTTAAAGGATGATTTGAACGCATTTATAGTATGCTAACAGCTAGGATGCAAACATACCAGCTGATTGTTAAAGCTGTTTTTTACTGTACCGATTAAAAGGAAATATCTTCTTTGTATAATTTGTAAAGAGGTTAAAAATCCGTTGAGAATTAAGACCATTAGGTCTTAGTTTCAAGCCAGTGAAAGTTTCCAGAGCGTAGGTTGCTCGTAAAAAAAAAGTTGCTGACCAGAGGCTTTCAGAGCACACAGACGGAGAAGGTATGGATGAACTTGGAATGCCTGTGGTATGGATTTGCGGTATGGAGTGTTATTTCATGCCCCTGCGATCCCTCTCTGATTTATTCCTTCCAAAATACATTTCAGCGCCAGCGCTTAAATAAGTGCAGATTGTGGCAGAGTGGAGATTAAGACCATACCCCGAACACCGAAAGGGGGTTCTCATGGAGCAATATAATGGCCAAGCGTATAAATCTGTCTCGCCTTATAAGGTCAGAAATGTTTTAAGTTGTTGCAGGGTGTTTTTACACGCGCCAGTAATCGCATTTCCATTCGTCTTTATGTCTTTTTATCAACATCTGGTTTCGTGCACCATACTTCAGTAACAAGTATTCTTTTATAGGACAAGCATTCCCAGCTCTGCTTGCGCTATTAGCTTAGCCTTGACTACTGCTCTGAGTGCCGACCTCCACACATGTTTGCCATTTCTCCACACCATTTACAAAATGTACGCTTTCGAGGGAGAGCATACGAGTTTGCGTACCTGTGCGTGGGTTTCTTCTTTCTTTTCACGTTTTCCATAAGCTGGGAGACTTTTCGCTCGTTTGTTTTTCCGTCTTCAGCGTTCTTTCGGCAACCCAACACATGACTTACCGCCTCTCAGGAGTTTGCAAGTTTGGTGAGGACGGTTTATCCCCTAAAGCACAGCTCTGTCTACACTTCCCCTACTTATAGCCGCATAGAGAAAGAGAAGAAGAGAGAGTGGGAGGAAGAGAAGGCAACGACTCCTCGCTCGCAGCCGAGCCATTTGGCGCTTAAAAAGATGCGTCTGTTTTGAGCCGTTCGCCTCCTCTGAGGCCGATGAACAAGCACACACTTTGGCAGTGGTGGAAAGATATGATCTTAATCTGCTATTTCCTCTTTGGCAGTATTAAATTGTCCACATAATAATTCACAGCTGCACCGAGAGAGAAGGTAACGCCACAGCTGCACCGTTTGAGATTTTTTATATTCTCTTTGTCTTTATTTTTTTTTATTCCCTCCCTTCCAGCTCCTTCTGTCCACAATATATGTTGTTTGTGTCCATCTAATTATGCCTGACAGGTGCTACATTTGCTAGCGCTAGCATTCTTTTCTATAATTTGAAATATAGATCTAAAACCAGGCAAGCAAGTCAATATTTGATCCGATCCCGCTTCCACAATGCCACGTGGTAGTGACTCCATCAAAGCTTGCTGAATGGAAGTTTGTTGATGATGTGAAGCCTTGAGCTATCTCTTTTAATGACCACCACGAACAGAAACGTTGATAGCTGATTAGGGATCGAAGAGATGTACAGGTATTAAAATCCCTTTAGCTCCCTTACAAGAGCAAAAGGCCCTTTGAGTCAGCTGAGTGCTGCAGGCACTTGTGTTTGTGTGCATGTGCCTTTGTGTGTGTGATAAATTAGAGCTATAAATGTAGTTGGCTTTATCTACCATTGGCACTATATTCCGCTCCCCCGTAGGATTTCGGGGGCCCGAATGAAGAGGAAGGTTGAAACAAGAACGGCTTTATTCACAACAACTGTTTGTGTGTAATTACCATATGAAAGGTAGCTTAGAGTCGGGCAAATCCGCACACTTGTCTTCAATTATTTATCTCCGTTCGGGGTGGAGGGCGTGAAGCGGATGGAGCGGTGCCATGAAAAGGAAAAGAGGAGGGCCTTTGGGAACACACTATCACACATTATGAGATGGAAATAGAGTGAAGCCACCAGAGTGGATTAGGAGTACTAACAGGACTGTGAGTCGAGTACAGTTCCTGACACAGATACTCAGTTCATTAGCATCAGTTTGTATTTATTTGATCATATCGTAGAGTGTGAAATGTAGATGAAGGAGAGGAAGGAGAAATAAAGCCCAAAATGAAATTTTAAATGAGAAGGCACCAACATTTATAGTTTAGGATTTTATGATTTCCACAGACGAACCATAAAAAAATTCCAAAGGGAGTTGAGTGAAGGGGTGTGAAAGATGCATATTTACTTCTGGTAGCTACTAGTTTTATCTCAGTGAACTTTGCTCTGTGAATTCACGGGTCTAGAGCTTGTGAGCCAATAGAAAACAAGATGGCAGGAGTATGGTGGTGTCTTTAGTTGGTAAAAAAAAATAAATAAATGGAGGAGCTGCTTATTATTGTGTAGCGGTCACACCAGACGTTTTCCCTCTCTG
Organism: Ictalurus punctatus; assembly: GCF_001660625.3. Lineage (NCBI taxonomy): Eukaryota > Metazoa > Chordata > Actinopteri > Siluriformes > Ictaluridae > Ictalurus > Ictalurus punctatus. Next base: position 23,019,269 of record NC_030427.2, read on the forward strand.
TTTTCTTACTGCTGCTTGGCGCACAGCACATCTGGGGGGACATGCAGTATTGTCCACCAACATACGCTAAGGTTTTTGTGGAAAATTCAGTTGTCTTTTTTTGTTGTTTTTTTTCTCTGCCTGCAAGGATTTTCTTGTTAGCAGTGTTGGCACTTCTATTATTGTCCTCCCATCCATATACAGGAAAGAGCTACATCACAACACTCCATAAAATCATACAAGTGTGAAGTGTAAAACAAGAAGTAGAAAATAAGTGCAATGTTTAAAAAAAAAAAAGAAAAAGAAAAAGCTTAAATTGTATGTAGAGACAGATGAAAGGGGGGGGGGGGGGTGATTTATCTGGGTGGGGTATCCCATTGTCTGAGACTGTCATTGAATATACTGTAGATAATGAACAACAAAAAAAAAAAGATGAAGAGGATAATATCTGCAGGATCCAGAATCTAACCTGGACACACAGAGGAAACAGGGGAGGAGAAAGGAAAGCAAGTGAGTAAGAGAGCAACATACAGGGCTGGAGAGAGAGAGAGAGCGAGAGAGAGTTATCTAATAGACATCCATCATCAGTGCCAGAAACCACAGAAGTATAGGAGCAGAAGAGCAGCACAGAAGAGGACTGGGAAAGCCCAAGTCTAAGGGATCACATGAAATCTCATTTAGCGTGTGGGTTTGTTTCCTCGTTTCACCAAGCCAATTGTGGTTGTATAGCCATATTCATCACCATAATGTATTTTTAAGATCTCCTTCCTGGAATAGCAGCAAATTGGACTTTTAAGGACAATTACAACAGACCTCCACTGTGCTGCATTTAATACACCAGTGTCATCAGGTATACAAGAGTCTGGTGTAACCATGTGACTAAAGAAAATAATTCATCTTCTGTTCCACCACAGTGCTGATGAATTCTCGAATCTGATTGTATGACAGGAGCTCCAACAGCAGTTCTGGCTGCAAAGGTTTATTTTAATGTGCTCGTCCCAATATGTTAACAGCTAGCTGCGTAACCAAACTAACGAGAGAGAGAGAAAAAAAGTCTTGTTATTAACAAAAAGAAATATTTCACATTTCTGGAAGGAGTCTCCAGTGTCAGTGCTTTGTAACCATCAGTAATTTAAGTATTTCAGGACTTTCTAATTTCTTGGCAACATGACATCAACTTCAGGAGAGAGAAAAAAAAAAGTGAGGCGATGATGGAAACAACTGTTTATAGCGCTTAAGTGATAACAGGAGCTAAATTGTTTCATGGACAGTCCACAGTGATAAATGTAACTATAAATTGTTAAAAAGTACAAAGTGTCAGTCTTTAATAATTAAAATGGCTGTGGTATAATAGGGAAAAACACTTACATGCTGTTTCCTGTTACCCTTAATACAACCATAATTGTTTATCATTCATTACTTATTAGACCACTCATTAGGAAAGTTTTCAAAAATCACTGGCTACTGTTTTTTTTTTTCTTTTTTCATTGTTCCTTTGTTGCATTTGTTACACTGTGTAGTGAAACGAATGCCACGGGTTTTAACACACATGCTCTAAACACTAAATTGTTGCCCTACTGGAGAATTAGCATCAAGTCAATGTGGATGAGACATGCTATCTATGGAGTGCTACTCTGCCTTACATGTCAGCGGGAGAGAGAGAAATTCCTTGCTCGTTTTTTGTGTCATTTACTTTGTTTTCATCTTGTAATGGCAAGCACCGTTACAGCTTCAAATTCCCATGGAGTGAAAGATATTGAAAATCTAACATCATCTTCCTGATGACTCACGCATCCTCTCTTTTCCTTTTCTTCTGATTCTCTCTTTGCTCTATTTCACGTTCCTTCATCATCCCTCGTGCTGTCTGTAAGTTTGATTCAGTGCCTCAGAGGGTTTCTTTAACAGCAAACGAGGAATGCTAATGGCAGACATATGCTGGAAGACAGCGACCCCATTTAACGAGTCAGACACGAGGGGTGCTCTGGATTTGGTGGCGAGGCTGAACATCCAGCTTTACTGCCGTTTTTGATTCTCTTATTCTTCAGCTTTTCTCCTGTAACTCTGGATTTCACCGTGTTTTCCACTACATTTTAATTAACACGTTGCACACTCACAAAAAGCCACTCACCTCATCCACCGTATCGCGGATCTGCAGTGCCATAGCAGTTGTCATAGCAACAGCGACAGCCCAGGCAACCGGTCACCGGGGTCAGCGGACCTTCGTTTCCAGTGTTCCACTGTACCGGCGTAGATAATGACATCACAAAACATTTTATCAGCGATACATTCCTTAATAAACACTACTACGGTTTAATAACCAAAGGTTATGAGTAAAGGTTATGGGTCTTTTATTAAATATATCGACATGTGAAATCAGGTTAATTCACCATGAAATGGGTCAATCTGAAGTCAACTGCAATTTATTCCTAAATCAATTAAATCTAAAAAAAAGAAAAAAAGAATCGATTTTAATCGATCAAAGACAATTATTATGAAATATAGATTTCAAAATAGCAGCAAGCAAAAATGTATATTTACATCTTAACAAGATTACACTTGACTGCTACATCATTAAAGTGAAGTCATTCACTGAGACAGTTTGAAAGTGAGTTTGTGAATCTCATTAAATGAATAATAAACGGTAATAAACTTAGCGGAAAAACTCGTTTCGAGTCTATTAAGACCACGTTATGATCATATACAGTATATTGTTCTTTTCCATGTTTTATTTTTTAATGCATTCGCTAAGATGTGATACACAACAATGAAAAATGTTCATGACATCGTTAAATATTTGGCAATATTAAAATACGTTAGCACATCTGTGAGTTTAGAGATAAAATTATATTATTATTATTATTATTATTATTATTATTATTATTATTATTATTATATGTAACTTAATGATTATTATTATTATTATTAATTATTAATTATTAATTATTATTATTTAATTATTATTAAACGTAACATCACAGGAGAACCTTATAATACTGAGGTCATGACACACTAAATAAATGAAAACTGTAGCTGCAGGATCCAGCACAGGACACACGGTTTTTCTTATCTGGAAGCACCATGTTGTGTGAAGTAGGACTCATGTTTTCTAGAGTTCTAGCTTTGTTTTTTTAGTACGGAGTGGCATTGTCGGGCACTGTCGCTGGCACACAGGCTTGTTGATGCCCTAGGCAGATCTTGCGGAAGGCAGATAGAGGAGGCCCGGCCTGTTCAGGACAGCAGAGGTCAGGCCCTCAGGGGCTTCCGACTTTAATTACCTGAGGATGAAAACATCTCGGCCAGGCCAGGAGGAGAGAGTGTGTGAACGGAGGGGGATATCGGGGGGCAGAGACATCCTGCCCGCCCTGAGGTTCCTGACAGTGGCGCTATCTGTGCCTGGCCCGCGGTTCCTTCCATTCTCCAGGCCATTGTGTGCAGCAGGGCCGGGCCAGGAACGACTGGTTCCTGTTGGACTCGCGCTCTTTCTCTGTCCCTGGCCCTACTGACAGATTCCTCCTGTTTTGTTTTCGCTCACTTTTTTGTGATTAGCTGTGAGAACATAGCAGATTGATGAGACTTTTTTTTGTTATCTACACAGAGTTTCTTTATTTACTTACTCCATAATGTGCGGAAAACGGAAAACGTCCTTAAGTGAAATTTTCTGTCCGCGTTCGTGGGCTTGTGTTGTTTATTTTATTTTATTTCATTTTTTAATGATGTAGATTTCTCCATTGAGATCTGCTTGCAAATGTGCTGAGCAGTGAAGCTTTGCACGTGCTGCTGCTTGTGAATTTAAAAAAAAAAAAAGAGAGAGAGAGAGTCTAAGATAGTCTAGTGACAAAGAGAACGTGTATGTTTGGGTATGTGTGTGTGTGTGTGTGTGTGTGTGTGTGCGAGTGTGTTAATCCAGCGACGTGTGTACTACTAGCGCCCCCTAGTGAACAAGCATAGCAGGATGAGTCATGCATCTCTCTGAAGCTCTCTCGATCTTTTTCGCTATTCCTATGAGATTAGGTAGAATGCTGAATTATATCTATCATCAGCATTCTTTGATGAATGAGCTGTGCTGTGCTTTAGAGAGAGAGAGAGAGAGAGAGAGAGTGTGTGTGTGTGTTTGGCCACACAGCCCACCACAAGCACAACTTGGCTCGCGTTCAAACGAGCGGGCTGATTTGTGACTGATGAGATAATTGGCTTTCATGAATCAGCAGAAGAAGCGGGACACACTCTGTTTGGCTCTGCCGGCATCGTCACGCTCGGTAACTGCGAAGTGAAATGCAGGGGGGAAAAAATGAGCACGAATGTACTGTCCTACATATTTACTCTTTTATCTTCCTGCTACTGAAACCGACACGCCTTATACACCTCGTGTACGAGCCTCAACGTTTCTATCCATGCACACACATGAGATTGAAAAATAAGACTAGTTCAGCACGTGCACAGGGCAAATGGAAGTAGAGAAGAGTATGAGGGAAGTCTGTAGAGAGTGAGAGAAATGAGTAGCAGTCCTTATCTACAGCCTGCTCTGGGACTCAGGGTCACCAGATTGGACAGATGGCAGAGAAGCTGGAGACACACACATGCTGTCCCTATTTTCCTTTCACTCATTCACTCTCTCTCTCACACACACACACACACACACAGTAAATAAGGTAGGGAGTGAAAAGAGTTTATTTCTCAGACACCCTGTGAGATGGATCTGTACACACTAAGCTGGTGTATTAGATTATAAAATGAAATATATGAGACAAGTTTCAAGGTTAAGAATTGTTTGGGGTTTTTTCTTTTCTAATTTAGAGCAGTGGTTCTCAAAGTATGGTCCAGCGATCTTAGGGTCATGAAGGATAGCCAGTGTTTATTTCGACTTAATATTGAGTTCTTGGCCTGGTTAATAGAATTGAATGGGATTAATCCAAATCCAATGTTGCATACAGCAGCTTCCAAGCAGGAAGGTGGCAGCGAACTTCCTCTTGAGCCGCATCTTTTCAAACTGCTGCATTCATCATATAGCGGCGTAACACACTTAGTGTAAAGTGCACTCTGCCGTCTTCCACATACGTGAGTTTAGAGACACAGACGATTGGCTAGAGTTAGAGAGCATGGACAAGTTTGCTCCCTTGGCTCCTGACCATGGATAGCTTCAGCGTGGTCTTTTCGTCTGCGGACGCAAGTGTGAACGCTGGTCTGTCGTACCACTCGGGATGTGTATTTAAGTAGCTATTTGAATTTATTTTACAGTTATGGAGTCTATGGAGGCAAAAAGAGTCTGAGAACTACATGTTTAGAGAAGATCTCTTGGAAGATCACGATTGAAACAGCCATTTTAAAGATTGATTCTCGCACTCTTTATAAACAATCATGTTCCTCCTATCTCTCTCTCTCTCTCTCTCTCTCTCTTTCTCTCTCTCTCTCTCTCTCACACACACCTTGTTACTGTATTCCTTGGCCTCCCTGCTTACACGGATGCTCATCGTATAGCGTTAACAGCGTCCAGCTGTGTGGAAAATCACTCTCTTTGGAAACGCAAAGGGACTGAGTGGACAGGAAAAAAAAAAAAAAAAAAAACGCCAGGCTAATTCGTCCCCTTTGTTGTGGACGTCGTCTCCCTCCAGCAACGGGTCAAGCAGTGGCGGGGTAAACTGGGATCACGGGAACGACGGCCATTCATCGGGAGCTCATTGACTGCGCATTTCAAGCCATTCAGATTGTCGAGCTCACAAGACAAAAGTCAGCGCCATTCAGGCTGGTAAAGGAGGCTAGAAGAGCCTGTGACGCGCCACCGTTTCTCCCCTTGTCTTTTTATTGCTCTTTCAACCTGTTAATGCAGTCAGTACTTAAAGCAGGCTGAAAGCACACTTCTCCACACTACTCCTCCTTTGGCTTGAGGAAGACAGGATTGAGATCAGGGTGCTCTCAGAATAGGGTTTTGTGTGTGTGTGTGTGTGCGTGTGTGTGTGTGTGTGTGTGCAATGAGCTGCCTGACTAAATAAAGCCAGGTCTTTAGAATTGCACTCATTTAGCAGTGAGGAGCGGGAGGAACGCACAGAGGTGTGTGTGTAAGCGCCGGTTACACGTGAATGCACAGGAGATTTTCTCACGCACCCAGACACACTCCTATAAGTTTTTTTGTTTCTTTTTGTCATGGTAAGTGGACATTCTGCTGCTGTTCGCATGTGAGCATAAGTTAGATAGATTTTGTTAAACTTGTTAAGCCCATTGGTTTTTCAGTGTTGGATGATGTTCGTTCTTTTTTTTTTCTTCTGTTTTTTTTATTTATTTATTTTTTAAGGAGATATAATTGAACTCGTTTTAGTGGAACATTCCGCAGCCAAATACCGAACAAGCATTGTTTCTGTTTTCGACGAAGTTCCACTTTCTTTGCAGCCGATTTAAATGATTTAAAAGTGTGTTTTTCTGGCTGGATTTCAAGAGCGTCAGATGTCATAATTTGATTACTCATTAAACGCGTAATTATCCCAAGTATTGTCTTGGTGTTGCGTTTTAATGCACATCACTCCTCTAATCAAAAGCATTCTTTTACAGGATATAAAATGGTCTGGATTTTTAGATTGCCAAAGTGACCCTGATGCCTGAAAGAGAGGGAGAGAAAGAAAGAGGAAAGAGGCAGAAAGGAGTGAAGGGAGGGAGGGAGGATGCTGGGAGAGAGAGAAACTGAGGTTAAGAGAGAGAGAGAGAGAGAGAGAGAGAGAGAGAGAGAGAGAGAGAGAGTACTACTTAATGGAGGAAAAGCGAAAAAATCAGCCCCTCCACCCATCTTCACCCTCTCTCTCTCTCTCTCTCTCTCTCTCTCTCTCTCTCTCTCTCTCTCTCTCGTTTCTCCACATGGAGCTCATCTGCTGTTTAAGGCGGCTGGGAGAAATGCCTTCAAGCTGACAGGGACTGAAAGCCCAGACATATGTTAATCACATGCGGTGATGGCAGTTTGGAGGAGAGAGAGAGAGAGAGAGAGGGAGAGAGAGAGAGAAAAAGAGATTGGAAGGAGAGGAGAGGAGAGAAGCAGGGGGGTAGTAGTGCCACTCTGGAGACTTAAAACCCAGCAGCAGCAGATGAATGCCTTTGTTAGGACTCTCCAAATTGATTTTTCTTTTTTTAATGAGGCTGCTGCTGCCGCAGCTGTATGTGCTCCTGACATGACGATAGAGGGAGGGGGTTGTGTTGTTTTAGAGGAAGGAAAGGAGGGAAGGAAGGATGCAGATCAGATCCCACAGATGGGGAACGATGTACTGTATGGCTGTCAGGGATAGCACATCAATCCGATACATAAGGTCGATTCTGTATGGGGGAGCTGCTGTACAAATATGTAGCAGATTTACACTTTTTAAAGTCCTGATTGATTTGAAGACGTCATGTTTGATTTAGAGCTAGGCGATATGACAATATAATATTGATATTGTGATCAATTCTATTGCAGGTATAGTCATTTTTTTTTTTTTTTAGAACTTTTCTATTTACTGTTTGAATCGTTATAATTGGGGGGAAAACACATTTTTTTTCCCTTCTCCCTCCTTATTATAATCTTCTGTTTTGTTGGTTATGAAACCTGTATACCATGTTTTGAAATATCGTGATATGATATGTGGGTGCACAGTGGCTTAGTGGTTAGTAAGTTCGCCGCACACCTCCAGGTTCGGGGGTTCGATTCCCACCGTTGTCCTGTGTGTGTGGAGTTTGCATGTTCTCCCCGTGCTGCGGGGGTTTCCTCCGGGTACTCCGGTTTCCTCCCCCAGTCCAAAGACATGCATGGTAGGCTGATTGGCATGGCCAAAGTGTCCGTAGTGTGTGTGATTGTCCCCTGTGATGGACTGGCACCCTGTCCAGGGTGTACCCTGCCTTGTGCCTGATGCTGCCTGGGATAGGCTCCAGGTTCCCCGCTACCCTGAAGGAAGGATAAGTGGTATAGAAGATGGATGGATGGATATGATATGTTGATCATATTGGCCAACCCTAGTTTGTTTAGTCATTAAAGGTACTAGTGATTACCTTAGTTATGCCTTAATTATAATAAACTTATAATGACATCTGGTAGTATATTCATTTCTGATACACTGATAATGTGCCAACATTATCATTATCATTATTAGGCAGAGAGAAAAAAACTGAATTTCACAACTTATGTCGGTGGACGAGACAGCAAATTAGTTCCCCAATGAGCTGTAAGAAAACTGTGAGGCAAAAACGAATCATTGTGACGGATATTTAATGATTAGTTTCATAACTAACTCCTTCATTTTTTAACCTAACAAAGAAAGGCCAAAGTCCCGCCCTCTTGTTGTATATTGGCTCACGGCTAAAGTCGGCGCAAAGAGAATATAAGCTCTACCAGAAGCAAAGAAATTGTTTTGCACAGTGATGTTTGTTGGTAAACGAGAGCTTTTAGCTGTACTCATGTTCGACACACACAAATCGAAGAGGGCTTTGGCTGAACGCGCATTCTGATGATGTCACATGACGCACCTTGGCCTACTTCTCTGGAAAATCTTCTGTAATTTTGAACAATTGCAAGATCCTCCGAATATTGCGGTGTTTGATAGATGTTGTGTTCATTTCTCTTATCGCAACAACAAAAAAAGGATTGGTTTAAAAAAAAAAACACAGAGGAAACATTCATTCCCATATTACTGAAGCAAATTGTAAACACAAATCTGTAGATGTTGCTGCATCTCTCTCAATATGTGAACGTAACACACAAGGTCGGGTTTTATTATCGAATTCATCACCCCTTTAACATCTAAACATGCTGTATAACTCCCCGGACTCAGATGTTGTTTTCCTTAGGTGCTGTAGTAAAAAAAAAAAGAGCTGAGTGCGCAATAAGCAGGAGCAGATGTGTGGGAAATCACAGAAGTGGCCTGCGCTGTTTTCTTCTCTTTTTTTTCTTCCCTTCTTTTTGAGGAGAGCATCAGACAGTACTCAGAGCACTTTTTTTCATCCTGCAGCTTATCTATCTCTTTCTCTTCCTTCACCATTTCTGTTTTTGAAATACTTGCAACCTTTCTTGCTTTAGTGCTCTCCCTCTCCCTCTTTCTCTCTTCCTCTCTCTCTTTCTCTCTCCCTCATTCTCTCTTCCTCTCTCTCTTTCTCTCTCCCTCTTTCTCTCTCTCTCTCCCTCTCCCTCTTTCTCTCTTCCTCTCTCTCTTTCTCTCTCCCTCTTTCTCTCTCCCTCTCCCTCTTTCTCTCTTCCTCTCTCTCTTTCTCTCTCCCTCTTTCTCTCTCCCTCTCCCTCTTTCTCTCTTCCTCTCTCTCTTTCTCTCTCCCTCTTTCTCTCTCCCTCTCCCTCTTTCTCTCTGTCTCTCTCCTCTTTCTATCTGTCTCTCTCCCTCTTTCTCTCTTCCTCTTTCTATCTGTCTCTCCCTCTTTCTCTCTGTCTCTCTTCCTCTTTCTATCTGTCGCTCTCCTCTTTATCTCTCTCCTCTTTCTATCTGTCTCTCTCCTCATTCTGTCTGTCTCTCTCCCTCTTTCTCTCTGTCTCTCTCCCTCCTTCTCTCTCCCTCTCCCTCTTTCTATCTGCCTCTCTTCCTCTTTCTAACTGTCTCTCTCCTCTTTCTATCTGTCTCTCTTTCTCGCTGTCTCTCCCTCTTTCTGTCTGTCTCTCTGCCTCTTTCTCTCTTCCTCTTTCTCTGTCTCTCCCTCCTTCTCTCTCCCTCTCCCTCTTTCTATCTGTCTCTCTCCTCTTCATCTGTGCTTGATAGTGTGTGGCTGCATCAAGCTGGTTGGGAGGAGGCAGTCAAAGATGTGTGTGTGTGTGTGTGTGTGTGTATGTGTGTGTGTGTGTGTGTGTGTGTGTGTGTGTGTGTGTGTGCCAGTAAGTGGGTATTGTGTGACTCAGTGTAAATGTTTGTGTTGTGTGTGTGTGTGTGTGTGTGTGTGTGTGTGTGTGTGTGTGCGTGTGTGTGTGTGCCACAAGTGCCCCTGTCAGTGCATCTATCCTACACGCAGCGGTGAGAGTTTGGTGATGCTGTGTATTATCAGGCTGTATCACTCTGAGATGCTAGGTAAGGTTGGACACACACAAGCTCACCTATTATTGGTGTTGATTCTAAATGCATTTTCAGAATTTTTGGTGAAGCTATGGAAAGAAAACCTGTTATTGAACATGATATCAGGTATATAAGGACGGATGTGGTGTGGGTGCACTGCATCTCTAATCCTTTTCTCTTTTTTTTTTGGGTCACATTCCGCACTTTGTCTGGTCAAAGGTGTGCTCAAGATGGAGGACAGTGTATGGAAAAGAAATAGGATGGAGATGTAAAGTGGAACAGGCAGAAATGAAGCGAGAGAGGGAGGGAGAGAGAGAGAGTGCAGCTGGCAGCTTGTGTGTGTATGGGGGTTGAGTGCTGTGTGCTCTCTGGTCTTCACAGATGGTGTTGTGAGACAGTCTCTGCTGGCGTTGCCCGCCATGCTGCTCTCCTGTGTGCCATGGGCACTGCGGCACTGCCAGCCTACCCACCCGCTACATACTCACTCGCTCTCTGTGTTTCTCTTCTGTTGCTGTTTATTCAGTTTTGTTTTGATTCTACGCGCGGCGCTTTAAGTTGTATAAATGCACATATTCGGTTGTTTGCATTCTGGCCTGATTTACATGAGAGCTTTCCAAAAGCTTTTACTTCTCCTAAACGCCCGCCTTTGTTTTCAGCTGAAGTCTGCTTGCATGTGTGTGTGTGTGTGTGTGTGTGTGTGTGTGTGTGTGTGTGTGTGCCTGCCTGCTGGAGGGGTCTGGAGGAAGCAGCTGCGCATGAGAGCGCGTGCCAGGTCAGGGACACTTGAGCAGAACTGACACCGGGCTATTTCGGACACCCATCTGCGCTGGAGCTACCGTTCCTCCAGGCCTCGCGCGACGGGCAATCTGTTCGCTCTGCTGGCGCTGTGCCAATCTCAGTGCCATCCATCTGTGGCAGGGACTGGCGCGCTCTCTCTGCTCCGCCTGCGTTTTCTGCCTACTGCATTAGCCAGAGCCACTGTAGATTTCGCGTATATGGTCGCGGGAACGCGTTCCGATCAGTGAAGGAGAGACGCGAATGAATAAATATAGGCTTATTATTGTAGTCATGGCTGCGCAGTTATAGCTGTGTTATTATATATGATACATTATATTGACTGGTAGTGTGTGTGTGTGTGTGTGTGTGAACAAAATAAACCCCATCAGTGCATGTGTATAGTTTTGTTATGTCTCTGAATCTAAGACGAGACAGTTTTATTATTTCTTTATTACGTTGTGGTAAGACTCTAACCTTTCCACATCCATCTGTCTATCTCATAATGATATAAGTATGTATTGTGTATGGAAACTTACTGTGATAAGATTATACCTCCCGCCATTTTGATAAAGTTATTATTCTCCTGCAACAACACATCCTAAAGTGTTTTATCCCTCTCATACCACAACACCTTGCCAAAAACTCCCATTTCCAATGTACTAATATGTAAACGTCATACTTTATCCATTTATAGTTACACTCTGTGGGTTATAGTTACGTTATAACAGCTGTAAACAGTCACTTCCTCACCAGCCTCTCTTTTTTTTCCTTCTTAATATTGACCTTAATAAGACGACAACGCAGCTTGTCATGTTACCAAGAAACAATAAAAGTGTAAAGACTTTCCCATGGCAGAAAGTGCACTGACTATTATAAAGCGCTGAAACTGGAGACTCCTTCCATAAATAAATAACCGTATCTTAACAGAATACTTCACCATATCAACAATTCGACGTTTTTTTTTTTTTATTCTATCTGTTTATTATTAGGTTTCGATTACATAGAGCATGAAGTCCCTGTGAATTAGACGTTGCTATAGAAACAATAAGCTGTTGAATTTGAATTACCACCAGAACTGTTGTTGGAAAATCAAGAATTCAAGAGCACCACGGTATGAACCGTTTTACAGTAATGACTCACATTAGGATGAGAATGCAATCGCACCTAATTGTAACTTGTCTTTGTTTACACAGTGAGACAAAATAGGAAGATCCTTGTTCTTTCATGCTGCCAATGAGCCATAACACACACCGCATGACCCTGTGTGTTTGTTTAGCCAAAGTTCACAGTCAAAATGTGCACGGATTTCAGAAAAAGCGAAACATTGCCGCCCCAGTTTGATCCAGAGCTCGGGTTACTGCCTGAACAGAGTTTCACATGTTTTCCCCGTGTCTGCGTGGGGTTTCCTTGGGGTTCTCTGCTTTCCTCAAACCTACTGCTGAAAACAGTGCTGGCCACACACACAGTCACGGAGAAAGGAGAACATACAGCAAATGTTTGTCACTTTTTATCGCATCTCCTCTCTGTCACGCTAACGGGGCTTTAACGGAAAACCTTTTTTAACGTTTATTTTTCCTTTCAGGTCCTTTTTGCCACAGACGCCAAAGTTTCATCAGACACATGCAGGTTAAAGCTTTACTACTGGATAGGGTGTCCAACTCTCTGAGTTAAGTTAAGTTTAATAGCACATGAAAGTCAGGGATGTTCCTCAAGTTCAAGCGTTACACGCATCCTTTTAGCCATTTAAGAGCTGCTCTGGCAGTCGGTGTGTTTAGGGTGCAGCTACCGCTTGAAGCTAAGCCTCAGTCTCTTCCACTCAGAGCCATTATCAAGGCCACTACACACACACACACACACACACACACACACACACACACACACACACACAAAAGCACTCACGGTGGAAGTGCTCTGATGTTAGGTCACATACTCCACCATCTCCTGCGTCTCCAGCCTTCCAGATGTGACTCAAATCGTTTTTAAGGGTCTCATGAAGTGGATGAGAGGAAGGAGAGGGAGAGAGATAGTTTTTCTATGTGCACACTGATGAAGGGCAGCATTAGTTGTTTTCTAAATCTGGTTCTACTTAGTAAATCTCCATCCTGGGCTGCATTTCATAAATTGTCTACATATTTTTCCAAGCAGAGGACTTAACTCGCTCTAATTTCTAACACATGGCTCCTGTCATGTGATATTTTTAAAAACGCTTGCAGACAGAGGTCCCGGCAGTACTATACCGTCATCCTGCCGCCAGGTCTTGCTTTTTTTGTTTGGAAGGGGGAGTTCGATTGCTCCCCCTTCTACTCTATTTTGCTCTCATTTTATTCCCGTTCTTTTAGCTGTGTGCATAGCTGTGTTTTCAGTTACTGGGGCCATATATTACCAGCTCTCAGAGTAAAATAGCATTTCCCTGATGTAAAACATGAGCCTCTTTATTATCTGTCAAAAATTGATTTGGCGTTTATAGCCGCAGAGTCGACTCGTCTTTAGGATCAGAGGCCGCATGAGCAGCGTAGTCGCTGCCAGCCGATCCGAGACACTCGGTCACATAGGATTGTGGGTAATGAGAGAGGATAGGCCTGCAGTGCTATCGCAAACTCAGTTATAAAGCAGAATACCATCTGTTTGCTTGGTCGATTCATGCAGAGATACGTAGAATGCTCTGCGTATACCTATTCCCTGTAATATTGGACAATCAAATTAACCTAAAGTGTTTAGGTGGAGTCCAGGTAATAGGATCACTTTTTGGAAATTAAGTAATTGAAAGTGTATTGAACGTGTTTATTTTTAAAACCAGGATGGTACAGTTCTTATGAATTGGAATTTTCTATAACAGCATGGCTTGGGCAGTTGTGCCGGCTGTAATTTATATCCTAGGTTTATATTAATTCACTATTTCTGATATGTTTCTATAGTAACAACTCATTCACAAGGACTTATGATGGATGCATCACATAGTTTAAGTCTTTAAGCCTAACACTAAGCGGACAGTGTTGTTGTTTATCAGCAAAAAACATGTCAACTTGCTGTGGTGAAACTTTCTGAAAAGCAAAGTTTAATATTTATGACAGAAGACTTTAGTCAGTGTTGATATTTTAAGATAAAGTCATTCCTTTAAGTTTTCTGTCAACGGGAAAGTCCTCTGGATAGTCCACTTTGTGCTTTGAGGTTTCACTCGCTGCATTTTTCTTATTAGCTTCAAGAGAAAGAGCAAAAAAGAGAGGCTGGCGAAAGCGTGTTTATAGCTTTTATAATGTAATAACGTCATAACAGGAACCAACTTGTTCCTATAAATGGATAAAAGTATAACAGGTTGTTCTTTAATAAATAAAAAGTGGTTAGAGTTGGCAATTTGTTGCTTTGGGGTAGTAACCCACAACTCTGGGGTGGTAACCCGCAACACACCACCCTGTCATTGATTATTTTCCTATAACACTGCATTTGTCATGTTTTATTCCTTACTGGTTTACCTGAATTCACTACCATCACATGAACTTCATTAAAGTTCTGTGACGATGTATCTCTGCTGAAGTGTGTCTAATTCCCAGAGAGAAATGGCTTTGCTTTATGTTCATGGGGTCAAAAAGAATCCAAGCCAAACAGCCACGTTGGTGACAAGCCAAACAAAGCCATGTCTAGGTGTAGAACCATGTTGCATTCCTTGTGTTCAGTCTCTCTCTCTCTCTCTCTCTCTCTCTCTCTCTCTCTCTCTCTCTCTCTTTCTCTTTCCTTCTCTCTCTCTTCACCATCTTCATTCAGCTGGCATCTGCCAGTGCCAGGAGGCTGAGTGAGTCATTGACTTGAGAGTTGGATGAGTTTCAGATTAGCGTTTGAAAGCACTAATCTCAGTATAAAAGCCCTTTTATTGACAAATGCTCTAATTCCACCTCTTCAGATAAGAAGTTAGTAAATAAGTATTTGCGGTTTATTCAAAACATGTCGAAAATTGCAGCATTGCAGCACAGCTTGTAGTGTAATTACAAAATTTTCTTGAATATGTTAGAGAGGTCGAAGATTACAGCACAGCCGCCTATATCTTCATTTAAGTGAGTTCCTGTGCAAGGTCTTATGCATACAAATCTGACAAAAGATCCTCTTTTTTTTCCCCTTTCCCGTTTTGCCTAGCAACAAGATTCAGCACAAATCTCTGAGATTGTAACAGAAGCATAACATTGACTATGAATCAGTTTTACTGTTCCTCAACAATTGTTTTCTTCCTCCATACTTGAAGCCAGTGAGGTCTTATTTCAACAGATGTTTAAAACAGACGTTGCTATAAATCCATTTTGAAGAAGAAGACGCAGGAGAAATGAGAAAGACTTCCGTTCTTACGTGGTGCATCTGTTTAACTGGTCGGCTTCTTTTAATTTCATATCAGCTGATGGTTTTTTGTAGTCAAAATTCAGAGAGTCAGAGAGACAGTATATGCAGGTTAGACTACATTATAGAGCTGTTATGATGCCTGCTGTGTTAATTTGTCTTCTAACCAATGATATCGGGGTTTTACGGAAATTTTCAGAAACATTTGCACCCTGTTCTTGGATTTTGTATTATTATACTTAAGCAATAACGCCATATGGTTGCATGAAGGATGTAACCGAATACAAATGCGTTATTCTGAATGAAAAGATAACGAGTTCTGAACCAATACAAATACAGATATGAATAGGAGGTGCACTATTTATTTTTTTAAAGCTTGCCAATAAGGTTTATAGTGCAGCTGGTTGAGAACCGAGATGTGCAATGGAACTGGGATATCACGAGGCACAAATAAAAAAGTCACACAAGCAGGAAGTTTTTAAAGACCATGTTCATTACCATGACAGTGCATTCATTCATTCATTTGTTCTTAGTGTTTCCCAGTGTTTCTGGGAGTGTAGTGGTAGCGTGCATATTAATTCAAAACAGAGATGCAGATACAGGTAGTGGCAATGAATTACACCCCTAGTCTGAATGGTGTTTTTGGGCGTTAACATGGAACCCAGCAACATTAATGGCAACACCATTGGTATTTCTCATGCTAGCTCCTATTACCAAGATTTATGAACATTATGATGAACACCTCAGTAGAAAATGGCGAGGGAATTAAAACAGGAGGGCTCTTTAAATATTAAAGCGGCCAGGTTGGGTTGGTAACTCTTGAGTGAGCACAGGCTTCTGAAGGTCCCCTCAGCGCTCACGTCATTTGATGGGATGGAGTGAAACGACGGCACACCACCTGGCGCCGGCCAAGCGAAGCTCAGAAAACAAGAGCGCCTGGAAAAGCAAGGGGCTCTGGGAGTGAGAGAGAGAAAAGGAGGGGTGGGGAGAGGGAGGAGGAGTAAAGTTAGATAGAGGTTCGAGGGGATACGGCTTTGCTGCAGGGAGAGCGAGAGCTATAAGCATGGGGATTGAGCTCCAGGACGGCGGAGGACGTTCATACATCTTTTCTGACAAGCAGAAGGGGTTTGATAGGCTGGGCTTCCATCTGGCAGAGATGATTGCACGGTGCACAGACATGCACAGGTTCATAATGTATTTAGGAGAGCGGAGAGCAATGCTTGCATACCAATGCAAGCTTTGCAGCTTTACCGTGAGCCTCTGTTACTCAAAACGGCATCTGAAATCCAATGAAGCTCGACGTTCCTCACACTTTCCTGAGCAGCACTATTTATTCCAAATCTTGTAAATCGACCTTATTGTTTGATCATTTTTCTATACCCTACAGTATGACCCTGTAAGTCTAGCATAACATAATGTAATTCAGTTCACTGAGGTATAGCTTCTGGCTGGACTGGCACCGTTGCTGTCATGATGTCTCCTTTATTGGCTCAGCTTATTTATTCGCTGTTGTGTGAAGCATTTCGTCTTCTCTTTCCTCTCTTACCACCTGACTTCCCTTTGGTTTCCGCTGGGAGCTGAACTGCTACGATCTTGTCACCGTTAGTGTGCAGTCAACTGGCTTCCTGTGACTGTTGTGTGTCGTGCTTTTTGCATCAGCGAGAAGCAAACGTGGCTGCGTTCTGACGAACAGCAACACTCTTTTGGTGAACTTCCTCTGGAGAAACTCTCACTGACCTGTGCAGTTATAGAACTGTGCAAGTTTCTGGCTATGACACGCGTCAGTGAACACAGTCTGAGCACAGCAGATCTGTGTAAGATTCTCATAGGCAGTCCTAATATAAGTCACTATTTTCCCTGCAGATTAGATTTTATAAAGATATGGAAAAGTGACTGCCAGAGCCGCAGTGCGGGAGGATAAATCTAGTTTCATTTTAACTCCAAAAAATGTAAATGTAGTTACGAGGAACTGGCTCCACTGCTATATTAAACTCATTTCTGGAACTCTCCATACGATTGCTTGACATATTATTTCACAGACGTTTTCATATGCATTGAGCGAAATAATGGGTGTATTTTATATTTTATTCATGAACTTGTTTTCATTCTGTACTCGATGCACACAAACAGTGCTGTCACTGCAGTGAGTGATGTAACAGATATGCAACTGGCAAAGCATTCGATCTCACACCAAGAAAAGCAGACTTCGGCTGGGCTTTGGATGCTCACGCTGGAGGAAGAAAAAAACAAGTGGTTATATAAAAGGGACCAGATCAGCCTGGTTGGCGGAGGATGATGAAACTGAAGGCATGAGTTTCAATGATTGCATGTGTTTATATCCAGAGGTGGTAAAACTGGCCAAATTCTTTGCATAAGTAAAAGTGCAAGTGCTCATCTAAATAAAATATTCTGGTTTTGACTTCACTCAAGTCAAAAATGGGAATGTGTAAACTCTTAAATTTACTTCATTCACAAGAACGATTCACAAAAATGATTCATATCTGCCTCAGATAACACCCATTTTAGTTACTGATAGTACAGTAAATTACTGCCCGTTTCACCAAGGAACTATCCTCTATGGCTACACTAAGTAACAACAGCTGTATTATTAATCTCTCAGAATGTTAGCTAGCATGTCACGACTCTGACCATACAGCTAGCTAACATTTAAGAGATTAGGAATTAGATTAGGAATTAGCTAAGGCTAACTAACAACACCTATATTCATAATCTCTCATGATTAGCATGCTACGACTCTGATCATACAGCTAGCTAACGTTTGAGAGAATAGGAATTAGCTAAAGATAACTAACAACACCTTTATTTCTAATCTCTCATGTTAGCCAGCATGACAATACCTGTGAAGTTGAATGCTAATTGCTAGCTGTCGTTATACTGCCTTTATAAATCTGAAGTATTTATGTATGTATTTATTTACTGGTATTAGGTCTTATTTTCACTGTCACATCTCTTAAGATTACATTTGGTTAGATTTGTTAAGAAATTAGATCTCCTTGAAGCTGTCTGATGATTTATTCATTAAGTAGAATTGACTTTAAAAACAGGCTTAAATAGAGTAACAATTTACTTTAGTAAGCTAAAGTTTAGCTTACTAAACTTTGTTATTCATTTGAATATTTATTTCCTTTCTAATACCACATTCCTTGTGTGATATTCAAACAGACGTATGCAGTTATTTGGTTCTTCCACATTCGTGGCGTATCCAACGCCGTATCCAATCCAGCAGCTCAAATCCTGTTATGATAATCATTCAGTAGCATACACACAGCTGCTCTCTGATTCCCATCCACACACAACTGTGAGAGACTGATAGCATACACAGCAGATGTTCTGGAACATTCTTTCACATCTTTACTGCTGCGTGAGATGAGGAAATGTGTGCACTTACCCATACAGCATACCCATATACGTATAGCAGAATTCACTAAGCATACAGGTTTGACCATATACTGCGATACAGTAATGTATGATAGTTTATGATACGGGTGTAGGTAAGGACGTTACAGAACATGTTCTAGGAGCAGTGCAGAACAAACTTTTATACATTGTGCTTGTATCCAGCACATCCCAAAGAGTTTATTTGACCTCTGACTGCTACAAAGTTCTTGACACTAGAGACTCATTACAAAAATGTAAAATAAACAAGAAGACTTCACCTTATCACCAATTACATGTTTTTTTAATCAGTTAATGTGGAGCGTCCGCCATACAATGTCGAAGTCGTCATTAAAGAAACGGTAATGTATTAGAACGAGCACATTGATGTAAACCGTGTAGCCATTTCTATTTTCAGAGCTGCTGCTATGGAAATTTAATCAACACCTTTTGACCAATCAGAACTGAGCATTCAAACACAGTTTCGGATCATTTATCTATTTATTTAATAACTTACTCTGCTGCCACCCACATTAGAAAATGTGTAACTGTAAACAGACACAGTGCTAAATTGAAAGCTCTGATATTCCATTGTGACGTGATTTTTTAAATATTTTTTCCCCCTCCATGCAGCTTCACCACAACGAATAATAGAAAATCTCAGTAGGTTTTTAGAGCTTTACAAGATCAATGTCTACTTCTGATAGGTTCTTTTCTGTCTTTGCTGTTTGGGATGCCGTCGCAAAACGCTCTCTTTTTGGAAACCAATAGCTCTTGAATGCACTATTTACTGGCACTCACTGCTCATGACAAATGACAGGGCATGGAGTGAGGATGCGGCTGTTTGCGATTTTTGTAGCTCTGCTCACTGTGGTGGTTAATGGCGATCTGTATTACTCCAGCGCTGTTTTGAGAAGCAATAAAAGACCTCGGGAAGAGGAAAATGGAAAGCACTCTAACGGCCTTGCTGGAAGTCGCATTAAATTTCTTCGCTGCATCTACAGTCCTCACAGACCACCTAATATTCATTTGTGTGGCGCGTGCCACAGTTTCCCATTCCGAAAGGCAAAGCTGCGGGAAAAACCAACACACTCTGCATGTTAACTTCATACTGATTACCTCTATGAAGTGTATGACTTAAGTTTGGTTTTGAGAGAAAGAGCCTTTGGCAGCATTATAGATATGTTTTCTGATATTATTACTGATATCATACCCGCGTCAGTGCATTTGCACTCGTCTTAATGGTCAAGCATTAAACCAGACGTTTCTAGTAAGGTAAGAATGTGGCATATCATTACTGTAGCCTGGTCTTTGCATGTATTTTGACGCATGGACCTGACATATATATTTTTGTCACTTTTTCTGTTCCAATCTTGAATCTTCCTTGTGTTTCTTTCTTTGCATGAGAATGAAGGTCACTGTGGTGCACACACATTTCTGATTTGTGGTATCTGCAGTATGTTGTTTTGTTGTTTGTTTTTTTTTGTCACCACCTCGTACGGATATTATCCGGTCCATAATCACCTTTTCCCCTCTTCCAATCTTCGTAATATTTATTTTCCATATTTAGGTAATTTATAGGCATTCTAATGGTATATCAGAAGAAACACATAGAATGAATGATAACTAGCTTTGCTGCTTTGTTTCAACACACTCTCACAACGTAGCGTTACACTTTCCAGAAAACTTGTTAGTTTTTTGGTGAATTCGGATCATTTGCTTTAAAAATATCTTGGCAGCTGCAGACTATTTTAAAACTAGCTGAAAAAAATCCCGCTGCTGACTTGTTTTCCCATCCGCAACATCTTTCCAAAACTATCCCAATTAGATGTAAAAACTGCGACCTTGGCAACCCTGATTGTGAGCATGGGTAATATTTAATCCCTCTGAGATGAAGTATTAAAGGTTGAATGAGTTAAAGATATGTCTAAATAAAGGGGAAATAGATCCATCCGTCTGTACTGCTTGTCCTACACAGGGTCACAGGGGACCTAGAGCCTATCTCAGGGGACTCATGGCAGGAGGTGGGGGACACCCTGGACGGGGTGCCAACCCACTGCAGGGCAAACTCACACGCACATTCACACACTACGGACAATTTGGAAATGCCAATCAGTCTAGAACGCATGTTTTTGGACTGGGAGAGGAAACCGGAGTGCCTTGAGGAAACCCCTGAAGCACTGGGAGAAAATGTAAACTCCACACGCACACGAGTGGAGGAAGGAATCAAACCCCTAACTCTGGAGGTGCGAGGCAAGCATGCTAACCACTAAGCCACCGTGTCCCCCTAAAGGGAAAATGTCTGTCATATTTATATTGTTGCCCCATGTGTTAAGCTTGTGCTAAGGTATTTATTAGTATAAATTGAGTATAAACAACTGATTTTTTCTTCTTTTCTGTTTTTGTCTATCTGTGTGTGCATGTGTGTGTGTGTTTGTTAAAAGTCAGGTGTGTAGATTAAAGCTTAACCCATTATTTTATAATCCATCTCTGTCAGGCAGAGAGCAGGGATGAGTCTCAGATGCTTCAGGCTTGTGTTTCTGTCCTCGGTTCTGCAGCTCAGCCATAACATTGACCCATAAAATTAATCTCCAATATTAGACTCATGGATGCAAAAGCAGCCATTCAAGTTTTGAGAATGTATACAGTCTCAGAAAATCATTTTTATCTTATAAATGAATAACGATGAGGCATTATTCACACAGGCTGCTGGTGTTATTGATACCTCATGCATTTGACATGTTTCTTTTATTAATATGAGACCTACAGCAGCACCACTTTAGACCTCAGGGAGAGCGTTAGTCAAGTTTTTAACATCTACAACACAAAATATTTGTCTATATTCAGGATTTGACTATTTAATTCAAATCCAGTGCTGTGTCACGTCTTTCGCTAGCTCAGTCAGGATCTTTTGCCAAAAAGACAACTAACAAAAGGACCTTGATCCATGCCTGGTTTAGTATGGAATATTTGAGCTCCAAGTTACGTTTTCCACATCAGATTATTTGTTGTTTGAATGTTTCAAGGTGGATTATTTTGGATTTTTGTGGAAACAAGCGCAACAGTGCCACCAATGCTTGAAGAAAGATATACTATATTATGAAAAAGTGAGGCTGGGGCTGATATCTTTCTAGCCCAGACTGTAGATTCATGACAGATGACAGAACTGTAAGTTTAGCGGGGGGGGGTTATATACTTTTTTTTTTTTACACCATGAAATCAATAGAGCATTAAGAACACTTCCAATCTAATATCAAAGTCAGTTGTCATTGTTCTGTCCGTATTGCAGCAAGATCGGGTTAAACGTTTTCCTCCGCTTGCTGTTTTTAATAATATTTACCCAACTGGAAATCAGTTTCCATTTCATCAGTGCCTAGATGTCTGTTTTCAGTGGATGGAGTGCAAACGAGAGAAATAAAGATGGTCAAGAAGTTTTGCAGTACTGTTTTTACTGCTGAAACCACATAGAAATAATTGGGAGTTTTATAAAAAAAAAAAAAGAGGTATGGGTCAGATTAAATGTACAAACACACACATGTGTCTAGGAAATGGTAGCCATGTGGAGTGGAAATTCCCACCTTCTTTATCTCTTCTGCATTGGCAAGGGTCCCAAAAGAATGGCTTGTCTTTGTAAGAGAGCGCTAATCACCCCCAGGGCCCTCGGCTTAGACTTTACACATGCAAAAAATAAGCTCTGCTTTTCATTAACTTTATGGGTCTTCATAAGAACTTGAAGACACTATTAATTTTGTCTGTATGACTTGTTCCTTCACTTAGAAGGCATTGAGGGCAGCAAAAAAAATCAAGCAAGTTTTTTTTTTTTTTTTTTTTTTTTTTTTTTTTTTTTTTTTGTAATGTATAAATGGAATTTATTATCTAGGCCAATTCTTGCTGGAATTCATGATGTCATGTGTAATTTGGACTAGTCTGGAAAGTCTTCAGTCCAGATGTGCATGCTCCTAAGTTGCCTGATTAGGATTTCTGTTCTGGCATGAAGGCTTCAGTTTGATCAGACAGCACTGTTGTCTAAGGCTACAGCTAATCAGTCTGTTGACTGATTCTTACACGGCTGAAAAAATGTTAAGTTTACTGGTAGAACAACGCACTTTATGCTCTGCGTGTGACATCATTTTCTCCAAATGAACAGGTCTAACATGACTAACACCGGCCTCGTGGGATTTAGGGTTGCACGATATGGATAAAAACTCCATATGTGATAAAGCTGAACATGACAAAATGAATAAATGAAGACTAATTTATTTTAATGTGTCTGACTGGGTGTGGTTAATGTCTTTGCTTTTTTTTTTTTTAAAAAAAAAAAAAAGGATTATTCATCAGTAATGCTCTAATACCATAAAATAATATGGTAGAATTCTAAATGACTTCCTATGGTGTTGTGCACCCTACGTAGTGCACTAGATGTAGTCCAGACCACTTTAGATTTTGTCACAGGACAAAAATGTCAAAGCAAAGCTGCCACTAAAGCACGTTTCTGTCAATACATATTGACTTGAGCAAGAATAAAAACTATTCTTAGAGATATGTGTTTAAAAAGTTGCTTATTTAAATTTATTGAAGACACTACTGTCTCACCCATTTTAGAAAAAAAAAAAAAAAAACTTAGGAGAGAGGCGGTCATTTCATTTAACCAAACTACAGACATACTTCCGTTATCCCGTACACAACTGTTCGCTTCAGAATTTGAGTACCCAAGGCTCATCTTTATTCAATCCTATAGCTAATAATATTGTTTTTGGCTATCGATTCGATCGATTAGGTAAAGCAGCTTTTAATGAAAGTTTTATGCAATTTGAATAAAGAAACTGATTTGAAGTCTACAACATGAGCGTCACTCTGCTCTGTGTGAGTTTAACGCCGTTTAATCAGCCTTATTATTATTACTATTATTATTATTATTATTATTATTATTATTATTATTATTATTCCCAACTTTTAATCTATTCTTTTTTTTATCACAGTCCTCCATAATGATTTCACTCATATTGTATTGCACCTTATCATTGCACCTAGTGGTCAAAAATCAGAACTGCAACAAACACTAACGGAGGTCCATTCTGATCATCTTAACCTGTACCATTCCTGACTGTTTTAATGAATTGCCAATATGCCACTGTGAGATCATGGTGGACCATACACACGCCCCAGAGTTCTCTCTCTCTCTCACACACACACACATACACACACACACACACACACACACACACACTGTTCAGACTATGGGAAGAGCATGCATCTGGTAAATGTAGTGACCACCCTTGATTCCAGCTGTCATATGTGTGTCCCCTCCTTCAGATAGTATCGAGGAGGCCTCCCTTTGCTTTCTACTCCCTTCTGTTTACTGTTACGCCCCTTACTTCCTTCTTACACAACGTTCGATATGGCTGTTTGATAACTCTGTTTGCTTATACAGTAACAAGCTGCCTATAGCAGCAATTAACTGCAGGCCGTGATCACCATATGTGGCACAGGTCTAAGCCTTCCTCTCTTACCCGATAAAAATACATACAGTCTCCATTAGTTTCCATATTGTCTAATTTGATGTTTTTCCTTTTGTATAACCAACAACAATAAATCCAGAATACACAAAATGTTATGAAATTAAGGCTGGGGCTGATTTCTTTCTAGCTCAGATTATAGGTTTTGTTAAGATTTAATGTAGCTATTTCATTGAGGCTAATTTAGTTTAACCACTAATACTAACTGTAATGATAACCATTTTGGTTTAGTGACCTAGTCTTTGCACACTGTTCTGAAATTCCTGTAGGACATATACATCTGAGATCTTTCTGTGGTTGTCCTCCAGTAAAAGGACGGACTTGATGTCTTACTCTTTTTGCTGTCTCGTGAGTCAGTGTCTTAGAAAGCAATACTTAGATAGCTACAAAAGTACCTCTAAGCAAGTGGTTTGAGATTACCTACATATGTTAATGTTTACTAGTAATTGCATAACTACAGTATTAGAGATAACAAAGTGAATATCCTGTGACCACTCCAGTTGTTTGTTTTTTTTTTTGTCAGAAGTAAAATCTTAATTCAAAGCAGTTGCACATAGTTTAATGTACATTTAGTCCTTGTTTTCCACCACTTTCCTTCAGACTTCCTGCTTTACTGGGATTAAGGGATACACCGGGTATCTACTTTTCCCTGTATATACCAGATGTTTTCACCTTTGGCTTACTTTAGATAAAATCTGGATTTAGGTTTCTTTATTTATTTATATATATATATATATATATATATATATATATATATATATATATATATATATATATATAAAAAAATATATATATATATATATATATATATATATATATATATATACATACTCTCCAGGCCTACTTGACCACGAGTACTGTCCAAAGAGGCAGCATTTATTACATTTCGCTCACAGTGAAGGAAGAAGAGAATGGTGAAAAAGACTGAGCAACTGGTCTTTGAGCTCTCAGCAGGCATGAATTCTGGGTGTGTTAGTTACAAGAGCTCATGTGTACAGGAGATCATCGAGGTCTCACCAGAACTGTTCCACTTTCATTTTCTTAGTCTTCTTGCTTCTTGCATATCCATCATTTTCCTCGTCTCTCCTCGTGGTCAGTTCATCGCTCATGCCTTAACTATCAACAAGTAAGACTTGTTTGCGTCTCCCCATAGATCGCACTGAGAAGCGCTCCATCATGCCCGACTCGCCCGCCGATGTGAAAGCACAGCCCAGGTTAACTCCGCCCACCATGCCTCCGCCACCCGGCACACAGGGAGCCCCTAGGACCAGCTCATTCACTCCCACAACACGTGAGTATCTCACACACACACACACACACACACACACACACCATGCTCATTATCAAGTATGTTATATACGTACAGCAAGATACACACAGGAACGCACAGTACACAGTAACAGCACAAAACAGCTGTTACGACAGAGACAGAGTAATCGGTGTGATCTGAACTCAGCTGTGCTGTCAGTGCCTCTAACACACTCCTCACTTCCTCTTCACTGCCGGATCCCTAAGACACAGATCACTCGGACTCTGCAATTAGCAAAAAGAAAAATACACACGCAAGCTTGTACCGAATGAATGAGGAACCTTTTAAAAGCAGATTCTAATTACACATGCTGAAGGTTTAACAAAGCACTTTGATCACCCCCCCCCCAAACACACACACACACACACACACACACACACACACACACACCCTCCCGCTGTAATTGTTAGCAGATGCAGCTGAAGTATCTCATTTCTGTGCTGCTGGAGAGAGGCCACAGCCTAATCTCATTAGTGAGACGTTGACGCCGTGGCCCGTATGGTTCGCATCATCATTCGACCACATGTATTCACCGCTGTTACATTTCATATGGCCGATGTGCACTACAAGAGAGCACGGTTATGCACTTAAGGCCACCGGGGCTGATTGGAAGCAAACGCAGCACATTCTGGGGTGCAGGAGCTCGGTGGAATGTGGAAGTCAGACATTATCTGGGTTCCAGCTATTCATCAAGTGGCACTTAACAGGGAGACTTCGGGTTTAGGGATTTTCACTCTCACGTTCAGTTTATAAAATTTCTCAGAACAAGTTAGGTCACCTGTTTTGATTTGCATTCTGATTTATTGCAGTGACCGTGTAAAATGTGTTTTAAACATAGCCAAATTGTTCAAATGTACTCAAAATAAGGGCATACGGTTTCCTTATAATATTCCCTAATTTCTCCATCTGGGGATTAATAAAGTATTATCTTATCTTATCTAAATATTATAACGAGGGGTGAAAAATACTTGAGTAACTGTACTTATGTACTATTTTGAATGATTTGTATTTTACTCAAGTATTTATTGAAATTGAATAGTCGTATTCAAGTAAATGTACAAGAACTGAAACTTTTTGACCCTTATGTTTTCATTTTGACTTTCAAAGTACTCATTACAAGTCTCAATCTTTTCAACAATTAAATATCGACCTTTAAATTTCACCATCAAATCTAAAGATGTAAAGAAGTACATTTAGTCGAGTTAAATATAAGTTTGGGTAAAATGGCTAGGTTTGTCTTTTAGCTGGGTAACTTAGCTAACTGCTTAAGTTTTGCAAATTAGCTTGTAAAATTAGGTAGCTAGTTAAGTTTTGTTTTCATTGTGCCTTATCGTTCATTCCCGAAGAGCTATTACGCATTAAAGAACGAGCAAGATCAAGTTAGCAGATTCATTTCCTTCCCTGCTGAAAAAAAAAAGAAACAATAGAAACCATCACAGAAATTCTAATGGATTCCACTACAAATTCCATTACAAATCGTCATCTGTTAACCATTAAAACCATTACCAAATGGTTTCTATTTCATAGTAGGACATATTAAGGAGTAAGGTCCTTAATGGTATCTGCTAGACATAACATGCCACCAATAGAAGGCAACAAATTACCAGTAGAGACCCACAGTGACCATTACGGTTTCCATTAAAACCAATACAATTCCTATTATAACCATTAAAACCATTACAAATTCTCTGAGGGTTCTTATTGGGGTTTTTTTCCAGCAGGGTAATGATTGCTGCTTAGAGAACTAGCTAGTTATGCAGGATCGGCCATGATGAATGTTCAACACTTTCATCAGTTAAAAGTATTTAATGTTTACTCTTGCAACCTTTGTAAGTATGTTTAAATGAAGATTTTTTATTTTTATTTTCACTAATGTAGATTTTTGCCTCGATACTCCTACTTTTAATTAAGTAAGACTTTGACACAGTACCCTGACTATAAAGTGACCATAAATTTAGTAACTTTCTATGAAGCCCATATTCATAACCATTAATCATTCTTCGTAAGTTGCGCATAGTAAGTATGTATTTTATAAACATAGAAAGCGTTTTCTTGCCTCTTTCAGTAACAAACGGCACCAGCCACTCTCCCACTGCACTGAACGGCGCTCCCTCCTCCCCTAATGGCTTCAGCAATGGCCCTTCGTCCTCTTCTTCATCTTCTCTGGCCAATCAGCAGCTCCCTCCGGCATGCGGTGCACGGCAGCTCAGCAAGCTGAAGCGCTTCCTTACAACTCTGCAGCAGTTCGGCAACGACATCTCACCCGAAATCGGCGACCGTGTCCGCACGCTCGTGCTGGGCCTCGTGGTGAGTCTGTACACACACATATACAGTCCATACCACTGTGGATTTGGATCACGCTGGACATTTATGGCGAGTCCACATGGTCACATGCAGAGATGTACAGACACATGGTCTAGATTTTGCTGAGCATTCACAGACACAGACACACACACACACTCATTATGTTTTAATTTGTAGTGGGTTTTTTTTACATACCGTAAATGTACACATACAAAATGTACAGACAGCCAAAATTCATACTAGCACAGTCATAAACCTTCAATTGAAAAAAACATCATGAGAGGGATAAAGCCGGAGAAGGGAAACAGGGATGTTACTGTATCCGCTGGGGTTTAATAGAGGAAGCGCTGGCCACCAGGGTTGTTTTAGGTCAGGAGTTCAAATCTCAGCACTGCCATTGTAGAGCCTTCAGAAAGGCCTTACTGTTACTCTAACTTTACACTCTGACCTCAAATTCCTACCAAGCATAAAGGAAAAAGCATATGCGTTATATGCATTTCAGTGTGCTGTACTTGTTACTCTTTAAGAGTTAAAGAAAAAACTCCAACCTGAGTAACTTGTTTGTTACATTTTAGAATTAGCATGTGATCTTCAATGACTTCCGAGATTCATTTTGTATTGAAGTTTGTCATTTGAGTTGATTTCATCTCTACCTAAAGATGCAGCGGCGCTTTAGTCTGTCTTTAGTCTGTCCAGCTCTCTCAGTGCCTCATCTGTACAGATCAGATCAGCTTCCAAAGCTTTAGCTTTCCTGCTAATTCCACCTTCAACTCTGTCGTAGATCTCTAACTAGCCGAGATCATATCCAGCGTTCGCTGTCTCCACTACTTCTTCACTGGATTAACATCACTAGAAAATTTGTTTTTAGGAGCTGAACATTATTACCATATTACCAGCCAACAAATTGGCGCCAGAATCACTAAAGTGTGTCAGAAATATTTCCATATAAAAATGTGTTTCAGGGTGGATTTTTTCCTGTAAGACATTAAAATGATGTGGGCTGGATGGAATCTAAACGTGTAGACGAACCGGATTTTTATTGGTTCTGTTGTTGTCAGTTTATATACAACAAACGACTTTAATGATTCCTATAAATAATGCTGCAAGATTAGCTGACTTGTTCATCTTGCAGTCATCTTTATGAACGTAAACATTTCATTAAAGTAGTGTATTGGATCTAGACAACTGCAGCTGTCAATATCGGGCATGATATTGTACCTGTTCTATAATAGAACTGAAATTGCGGACCACACAGCTACATCTAAGGAAGTGATTTCTGTGAATACCATCAAGCGCTGAAAGAAACAGTTAAAATATCCGTTCCTGTACCAGAGGAGGCCGCTTTAATTAGCCACTCGGAAAGAAGGCTCCTTTTTTTTTTCTGGCACGTGTTTGTTTATTTTTCACAGTGTCTACACTCAGAGGGATTCTTGTGTCCCCTTGGCTTGCATCGCTCGCTTTAATACACTCCCCTCTCTGCCTTATTGAAAAGAGTGACACACTTAATTAGCGCCAGCAATGCCGGAGAAAAGCTCAGGAGGCTCTCTGGCTGTCAAAACAGGCCGCTGCAATCTGGGCGAACAGATGTAAGCCTAATGTAACAAAATTCAGGTCTGGGAAATGAGGTAGAAAGCTGCGTATTTTTTTCGCTCTCTCTCTCCTCCGACGCAGTCCCTCTGTCTGTCTCTCTTTCCCTTATTTTTTTTTTCTTCTTCTTCTCGCTCCTTCTTGGAAGCAACATCTTGAAAATTGAAAATAGTGTCACCGTCTTGTCAGTCTGTTAAAATGAGATAGAGCGGCGAGAATGGGAGCGAAATTAGCCGCTTCTCTTTTTTGAGAGCGATAGGAGCTGCACCGAGCAGCTGGAAGGGCCGATATGTGCAAAGTCGGCAGAGAACAGAGAGAACCAAAATCTTAATTAAACAGATCAAAATGCTGCTTTTCCACCTCTAATTAAAGCATGCAGTGTCCTGCTACATGCCTGTTATGATACACATTATACTACAAGCAGACAATGAGCAGCAGCTTAGTGTTAAGTTTTAACACTGATATTTTGAATTTGGCAAATGTGATTTACATGTATCCTCATGCCTATAGTCAATGTTTGTCATTCATTATGCTACACACAGCTTTCCTAGTGCCTCCGTTCAAAGCCGGCTGCAGCACTCTGTAGTTCTGCCTTCAATAAGCAATATTATCACATAATGTTTTCCACATGCACTCACTCTTTCTCTCCTTTTTTTCCCCCCACAGAACTCCACGTTAACCATAGAAGAATTCCACTCTAAGCTGCAAGAAGCGACCAACTTCCCCCTCCGACCTTTTGTCATCCCATTTTTGAAGGTACGGCACAAGCCAGCGATCTGGAAAGCATTTACAGAGCCCAGACACAGATGTGCATATTTCTTTTAGAGCATCTTTCTTTCTTTCTCTCTGTGAGTTCAGGGAAGCAAAGTGTACAAGCACAAATGGACACATGGTTTTCCCTTGAGCTTGGTGATATTTCCTGGAGATAGAGACCCAATTTTGCTTTTCTTTTCTTCAGGGATGAATCGGTACCTTTTTATTTGTTT
The DNA here is from genome assembly GCF_001660625.3 of Ictalurus punctatus. Lineage (NCBI taxonomy): Eukaryota > Metazoa > Chordata > Actinopteri > Siluriformes > Ictaluridae > Ictalurus > Ictalurus punctatus. The sequence continues at coordinate 23,049,438 of NC_030427.2, forward strand.
GTTTGTTTCAGATTGAGTACATGTATGTGTTTTTAGGTATTCATCGATACCAAAATGACTGACCTACTGAGTATCAATGAGGGGTTTCACGGAAACATTTACTTTTAGCGCTAGGTATGTTTCATGAAAAGCACACTTAGGCCACTAGGCTCATTCTTTATAATGTTAGCTAGTTGATTTTAAACCGAGGATTAGCTAGGTAGATTAGGTATCTTGAATTGAGGAGAGATGCAGTGTGCAAGTTTTGATTCACTTCTAAAAAAAAAAAAAAGGACTTTTGTACAGCTGTAAGTAAGGTACCTTTTTGTTTTTCGTCAACAACATTAGAGCTATTATTCTCCCTCACTTAGCACTGTATTATTACTGTATTATTTCTCGCCTAGCCAGAGTGTGGCTTGTATTGTAGGAGGATGCTGTAGTTTCTTCTTCAGAACACAGTTTGCCATGATTAATCACGTGCGAAATACGTCCAGATTTTGCGTCATGTCATCTGTTCATTAGCACGACATCGTACACTAGGTTTAAATCACATAGGTATTGGAGCATTATTTTTTTTTTACTAGTTCGAGTAAACATGCATGTTATCAGGCCCATACCAATAGCAGTAGCGATGCATCCCTACTTTTCCTGTTTTTTATTTTTCTGTTATAGTTTATGTGGAAATGATGGCTGTGAACAGTGTAAAAGGTGCATGCCAGGTTTAGCTCCTGACACAATGTGTCCTTTTTGCCTGATGGACTCCCATGTTTAGTGATCGATTTTTTTTTTCTCACACAGTAGTTGTCGGAGGGCCGTGCACATTTGAAACCATTAGTGGGGCAACATGAGCCGCCATTGTTCTCTGGAGGAACAGCAGCCTGCACCCTGCTCTTATTCCATTTGTCACTTATTTCATTACAGCTCACAGTGTCTGTTTACCCGGGCCACTTTAAGTGAAATGCTTGAAAAACGAATACATCGTGTGTTTCATTCAGAATCCTACTTAGGCATGATTACGAGTGCCACAAAATTTATGAAAGGATGAAGACATTGCATAGTGATCTTTATAATTACCACACGATTTTCGATAGCATCCGAGATTTGTTTTGTAATGAGCATCTTCACTTTGGTTGAAGGGTTCGTACACCGCCCACAATTCTGTTCAACTGACTGCTGATAGCAGTGCAGTTGGATTAAGCCTGTACTTCATCTCTACCCTAAGAGAGTGACACAGCAGCGCCTTCGTCTTTTAGTCTGTCCAGGTCTCTCACCTCCTCGTCTCAAACAAGTCAGGTTCCAAAGTTTCAATTTTAATTGAACGCTAATACCGAGTTTGCATGTTCTCCCCGTGTTGTGGTCTTTCCTGCGGGTACTCCGGTTTCCTCCCCCAATCCAAAGACATGTATGGTAGGCTGATTGGCGTGTCCAAAGTGTCTGTAGTGTATGAATGGGTGTGTGAATGTGTATGAAATTGTGCCCTGTGATGGATTGACACCCTATCCAGGGTGTACCCCGCCTTGTGCCTCATGCTCCCTGTTGTAGGCTCCAGGTTCCCCGCGACCCTGTAGGATAAATGGTATAGAAAATGGATGGATGGATGGATATCTGATGTGTTTTAGGGTGGAGCTTTCCTTTAAACTGGACTCATTTGTCCTTATTTGCTTAGAAATGACATCTGCTATGCAGCGTGCAGGTTTTTATGTAACCTTCATTCCGTCCATCATAACATCCCTCTCTACTCCCACACGCACACGCACACGGAGTCAGCCTGTTTCATCCGCACACACCCCCTCGCCTTTAACAACGAGATAAGCCATTAAAATAGATTGAGTCTGTGTAGTTTACTACAGAGAGCGTGAGGGAATGGGGTCTCTCGAGTCACTGAGTGCAGAATGTGGTGCCTTTTCATAGTGAACGGGATTCTGTCTCATACATTGGAAGCCCCGGGCGGCTTTGCACTGCAGAAATTGGTCCCATTAGGGGTCACTGATGGATGCAGAGAAACATACAGGGCCGCTTCCCCCTCTCCAGCTCTTCCTCTCTCTGCTCCATCTTTCCACACTGCGCCATATGGTTACTGTATCATCCAGTCGGGAGGGGTGCTATCAAAGATGCAACTTGTGTTCTCACTCTTTCTTACTCGTTCTCTGCTGTCTCTCTGTCTTCTCTCTCTCTCTCTCTCTCTCTCTGTCTCGCTCTCTCTCATCTAATTTTAGGGCTTTTCCTCAAAGGAGCCTTTAATGACAAATACCATATGGCTGAGGGAATAGGGGCTTTTATACGTGCACAGAAGCTCAGCTGCAACAATGTGCATTAGAGGCGTTTTTATTTTGTTCTTGTTGGTTTTTTTTTTTTCATTAGGCTAATGTCATCTAATGACCCTCCCTTCAGCATTTGGTTTGAGGAGGAGTGCTTACTGGAAGGGCAAGATGCGCCACGCTAATGATGTAATCGGGAGTCAGCACCAGCTGACTGCCATTGCGTTTATATTGTTGTGTATTGTGCTTTAGATGTGACATTGAGATGTTATGTATCATAAGCACGTGTTAGCAGTGGCCTGAGTTTAAGATGACAATAATACGTACTTTCCGGCTTTATTGCTAGCAGTACAGGAGCATACCACAGAATAAAAATATTCATTTTATTTTTGGTTATGAGTCAGGGGTGGACAGATCAATAGTGCAGGCACCTGGGACAAGAAGATTATATGTCCAAGCTTGTTTTTTATTCAAAGATTTTTTTTATTCCTTTGGACAAATCGGCCATTACCCATTTTTTTCTTCTCGTTCAGCAACCAAAGAAAGAAAGGGGAGAAAAAAAAACTATATGTTATGGATTTTTACAAAACAACCATTTCTTTTGGTATGCATGTTTAAACAATGTGTGCTTCACTGTGCTGTGACACACCTCGATGCTGTAACTACAGTATAGCTCATGCTATTGGTTGGGAATGCTACCACCTGCTGCACTACACACATCAGCTTTTACTATTCACATGAATTAGCCGGGATGGATGACATATGTCTAAGAGAGGAATGCTTCCAATAATTCATGTCCAGTGCAGAGCAGTCATATAACTATCCTACTAGTACAACATGGTCAAAAAATAATAGCCTTTAGGCTCAATGTAAGGAGTGATCCACACAGCTCATCATTGGATCACTGGCCAATCACTTTTTGTTGAAGGAAGTGCAAACAGTGTGCTTGTTTGGATATTTTCTTAGAAAAAGACAACAACTATGGACACAATTATATCCTTGATTAAGTCTGTATTAACATACTTAACTAGTGAACTAGCCATGTTTATTTTTATTTTTTACATAATGTTAGCCACCATGTTTTAGCCTAGTCAATTAGGTTTTCAGGTAACAAAAATTGGAAGCACTTGCCTGGTGGGCAAGAACACATTAGCTTATTATAGGAAAGATTATTTAGTGAGCTAGGTGTACATCCTCGCAGTTAAAATGATTTATTTTACCACTAGACAGAGTCAGTCCACCAAAATTAGAAATAACATTAAAAATATGTAGGGTGGTCAGTTTTCAGTGGTCTTCTAAAATTTCTACATGGTAGCTCTGACCACTTTATTCATGGAAAGAAAGAAAAAAATAAGATCTGAAGAATAGCACAAGTAGAAGTAGTGCTGGTCTCATTCTGTAATGCCAGTACTGTTTCTAGATGAAACACTATCCTAAAAATGCTCTTCCGCACCACTTTGAAATAGTAAACCCTCCAAAAAGGGTCTTGTGGACAAAGCCAGCTAACCTCTTAGCAATCAGTGCTGAAAGAGACAGGAAGGAAATGAGAGATGATGCTGCTTTGAAGAATCACGTCAACAGTATTTCACATGCCCTTGTGCCAGGCAGTGGGCAGACTGAAAGCACTAATGCATGGTTTGGGTCACAAAGTACCAAAGCAGTGCATTTTTACTTTTTTTTTTTTTTTTTTACCTCCAAAGAGCTTCTCCACAATCACTGTAATGGGTAAACAATGCTTGTAAAAACCCTGGAACATGGCCAAGTGCATTGTGATGTTTGGTCTTTGTCTGGCTAATGCAGCCTTTGTCCAAACAGTGAGCACTAACCGCTATCTCCCCCTACAGGCCAACTTGCCATTACTGCAGCGGGAGCTTTTGCACTGTGCACGCCTGGCCAAGCAGAACCCAGCACAGTACCTGGCCCAGCACGAGCAGCTGCTACTCGACACCAGCATCACGTCTCCCGTCGACTCGTCTGAGCTGCTGATGGACGTCAACGAGAACGGCAAGAGGAGGACGCCGGACAGGTGAGCCTGAACAAGACAGGATTACACATTAGTAACAGAAATCGTTCCACAGCTGTAGTTGTAAAGGCAAAATTGTAATGAATGAAATGATGTTTTCCCACATTAAGTGATCCAAAGAGCTGGGCGACTAGAAAACTACAGTCCCTGTGAGATAAAGGTACGATATAGCTAGAGATTCAAATATAGTATTTGATTCAAAATGACTCAATTAAACTCAAAATGACTCAAGACGATTCTGCTTGAAAACTTAAAAGCGGACAAGACGTAAAGAGTAACAAGGTGATATAAAAGTGAGTATTTTTCCTGCTACAGTCCCTTCATCTCTTATTCACGCATCAGGATAAAAAAAAATGTAAGGAATATTCCCTAAATTAGTATTTGTATTGCTATAAAATACAGATAGATCCATTACTAAATAATATAACTAAGACTAGCCCTTTCCTGGCTGTACTGTTAGCCACCATTTAAATAATGCAGAATCGTGCACCATTGGGTTTCTTTATTTCTCTTTTCAATGAGGCAGAACTTGGCTTTTCAAAGGAGAAGAGTCTGGAAAAGACACAGCTGGAGAATATGGAAAATTTATGTATAACTGTGAATGGAGGTGTCTGTATCTACTTAGCATAATGGAGAGTCAGTAAGTCGTGCAAGCCATGTAAGTTAGCTCCATAACACCCAAAGGTAGCTCATTGGTTAAGCTGTCGGACTACTGATTGGAAGGTCGGGAGTTCAAATCTCAGTACTGTGAGGATTCTGCTGCTGGGCCCTTGTGCAAGGAGTATAAATGAGGTAATGTAAGTCACTCTGGATAAGGGTGGCCCGCACATGTAAAGGTTGGCAAATAGCTGAGGTATAAGAGCAATAAAGCACTCAAGATGTGCTGTCAATCAAGTGGTGGGTGTTATTTTCCTATAACAGTATGCCCCATTGTGTTTATTCCTACTTATTGCAGATAAGTTTTATGCACCCTGACTCATAAAAGAGTCAGAATCCAAACTAAATGCAGAATTTAACAGCTGGTTTTTAAGGCCTGGATCAAGAACCCGAAAGTCGCATACTAGAAATTCTGGACTACAAATGGACATCAATGGTTTTAAGTAAAATGTTCTTTCAATACTAACACGAACAATACTTCCACAAGGTTTTAAACACAAAATGACTGAATGAGTCATTGAATGAACGAGCAAACAAACAAAAATTCATACATGCTGCACATAAATACATATATACAACATAGTTTTTATGAAAAAAATTTGGGTCTAATGCTTATCACCTCAAGTCCCCAAGGCTCCTTTGCTGTTTTATTCTGTAATACCTCCATGTTTGGTGGGAGATCTAACGCCTGGCGATCAGAGCCTAAGGGAGCGGCTGATAACACATACAGATGAGGCCGAGCTCCCATCCCGCTGGCTAAGCGCTTCTGTTTCTGCTTAGCTCGGCACGCACCGCCTCGCCTTGACTCGAGCAGAGCGGGAAGAAAACGTAACGGTGGAATTTGAATAGGATCCACAATGTTCTTAATCACGTTCTACAAAGCAGGGTGAACTTTTTCTGATTAATATCAAAGAAGGTCAGAGAGACGAGAATGCAGGCCTGGCACTTTTCTCTGTATTTGGATGTGTGAAATGTCTTATAACGGCTATTCGAATGCAATTTTCCTTCAGTCTGTGTGAAAATGAGCTTGTGTGTAAATGAGTTTGCATGAGGTTAGTGGCTGTGGATTTCTTGTTATGCAGTGGAGATGATATAGAGAAATAAAAGGCAAATTAAGTGTGAGTAGTTAGTATCTTTTAAGAGATATGCTAGTGTTTAATAATATTTTTTATACCTTTTCCCATGACTCAGATACAGGTGCCAAACTGCACTTTTCCTTGTTGTTGGGGTGGTACACTTTTTGTACCATTAGTATGTATATTGTAGTTGAAAACTGTAATATGGTGGAATAATTTAAGGTACAGAATTGGATCACTGATGTTCCCTTAAGGCTTTACTTCACCACATGCACTTTCCCAAAAGATACATAGTAAAGGTGTAAAGCATGTACCCTTAATGGTACCACCATCAGAGTCTCAGCAACAAGAAACCATGCTGAATTATGTCAAAAACACTAAGGTTTTCAATATTGCAAACAAGACAGCAGATGTCTTGAATTATAAACTGAAAATATATGAGACAGGTAGAAGAAAACCAGGAGCATTTCTGAGGTGTGAAACACACAGGGGGTAGAGGGTTCCTCCAAGCAGATGGATTGTGACGGATGAGCATTAGGTGGCCATAAAAGTGGCTCATTAGGAGGCTGGGACAGTGCTGAAGGAGGGGATGCACACAAACACACAAAGGTGCAAGCACACACTTTTCTTGGCGTGACAGGCATTGTGATGTCCTACATAGTAGAGTTTGAGGTTTCTCCCTTTATCCAGTGAGTTCTTCTAGACAACACCAGCCATTTATTTTCATGTCAGCTTACTGTCTATGCTCCAAATTGTGCCTCACTAATCAGACCTCCCATCCCTTCCTCCTTCCAGAACCAAAGAGAACGGCTTCGAAAGGGAGCCTCCACACCCAGAGCACCCAAGCAAGCGGCCATGCACCATCAGCCCTGGTCAGCGTTTCAGCCCCTCCAATGGACTTTCATACCAACCCAACGGCCTTCCTCACACTGCTCCACCACCCCCGGGCCACTACCGGCTTGATGAGATGGCTATTGGCCACCATTACAGAGACTCGTATCGCCACACCAACCACCGTGAGATCCGTGAGCGACCACGGCCCATCGGTACGCAAAGGAGGAAGGGGTTATGGGATACTTCCTAGTCCTAAATCTTGCTAATGTAGTTGTGCGATGTTTAGGGTTCACAGGGGGATGACTAGGACTATAGTAGCTAAATGTGTCAGCAAAACAGCCTTAGAAATCCATTTAATTACTCTTAGAAATATACAGCTAGATTATTTTGTGCCGCTGGTGTGACTTTATTAGTGGTTAGCACTTTTGCCTCACACTTCAAGGGGTGGGGGTTCGATTCCCGCAGCAGCCGAGGCTGATTGGCATGTCCAAAGTGTCCATAGTGTATGAATGGGTGTGTGAATGTGTATGTGATTGTACCCTGCAATGGACTGGCACCCCATCCAGAGTGTACCCCACCTTGTGCCCCATGCTCCCTGGGATAGGCTCCCGGTTTCCCTCGACCCCGTAGGATAGGCTCTATAGAAAATGGATGGATGGAGTGACCTTACTGCAATGCCATTGTAAATTGATTAGAAATTGATTTCTTCCTTGATTTGTTATTTGTCCTGTAAACACTTCATCATGATTTATGCATGTCAGTATTTTCTGTAAAATAAGCAGTCTTTCGATTTCCAGAGTTCCTGTTCAAAATTCCCAGGCAGATTAAATTTTTTCCAGAATGCAACATTGCAAGGTTTTAAACAGAATGTAATGGGAAACACGAAGCTGTATCCAAAACGGGGGTAAAGATGTGCTAAAAATACATGAGCATACTGCTCTGTGATGTATGAATGAGATATATCTGAGCCTGGCAGGCCTAATTCCACCCAGAGAGAGCCGGTGCCCACAGGCAGTGCTGTAGAGGGTGGTGAGGAATGAAAGTGCGTGGCAGGAGGGAAGCATGTAAGTGATGAAGAACATGTGTGTGAGGATGTGAGAGATGGCGTGTGTCATGAAGCGGCTGAGTGATAGCTCGAAAGCAGACTAGAGCTCTGCTGAAAGGGAATCGTAGCACAAAGAATAACGAGTGCAGGCAGTCCTTTCTCGCTCTAATCTCTCTCTGTTCTTTTCTCTCGCAGGGATGCACGGAGGCATACGTCAGGAAGAGGTCATAGATCACAGACTCACAGACAGAGAATGGGCCGAGGAGTGGAAGCACCTTGACCATGTAAGAAAAGTAATAACACTTTCTATTACTACTACAAAGTCTCTGTGTATTTGTTAGTCTGTATGTGTGTGCTGGAGTGACCAAGAAACCGATAGGTTATTATTATAATTTATAAGAAAATTATAAATTAATACAGTTTATAGCACTTTGCGTTAACTCGAAGATCCTTAAAATGAGTTAAAAATGATTATATTACACACATGCATTTGTTCACAAATTCTAAGACCAAGAAATGTTCGGTGCCCTTTTTACGTAATGAAGAAAATAAAATAATAATCCTATTTGTACTCAAAATGAAATATAATGATATTTATTCCACAGTACAGTTGAATGCTTGTTTCTGATTAGTCAGAAAATGTTTCTATAGTCACACCTTTACACAGCGAATTATATGGTGAAGTTTTCAGTGAGGAGCTGTTTATTGAGCATATTTGGAAGGAGTCTCCAGTGTAAGCATGTAGTACAGTTAAAGCTGTTCCTTTAAGTTTTCCAACATGTCAGAGGGCTTAGCGCCCATGCAGTAACATGACAAGCTGCGAGAGAGAGAGAGGGAGAGAGAGAGAGAGAGAGAGAGAGAGAGACAGGCTTGTGAGTGAACATCCTGTTTATCTGTTATAATGAAACTGATAACAGGAACTAACTTGTTTCACAGACATTCCACAATATTAAATGTATCTATAAATGGATAGAACGTACATGTTTTGTTAATGAATAAAAATGTTAGTGTTGGCAAATCACTTCACAGTTATTATAAAACAGATCATATACATAGATAATTTTGCTTCCTTGTATAAATTTCCTTTTGAAATATGCAACATTATTTGAAAATAGACAGTTTCAAGCTGGAAATGAATAACAATCTCATAAATGACTGCGGTATTTTCACCAACTAAACCTTAAAACTAATGGCCAATGACTAATATATATATATATATATATATATATATATATATATATATATATATATATATATATATATATATTTAGTTATTTATTCTAGTACTAAAACTAATACTAAAACTAACGTAGTGCAGATGGAACATTTTCTTTTTTGAGTGAATGTTATTGTGCATATGTGAATATGTTCATTGTTAATTGCATGCCTTCATGTTATTGATTGTAGCTGCATGTGTGTGTGTGTGTGTGTGTGTGTGTGTGTGTGTGTGTGTGTTGTGCAGCTGCTTAACTGCATCATGGACATGGTGGAGAAGACACGGCGCTCACTCACCGTGCTCAGGCGATGTCAAGAGGCTGACCGCGAGGAGCTCAACTATTGGATCCGGCGCTACAGCGATGCCGAGGACGTGAAGAAGAGCTCCAGCAGCAGCAGCAGCAGCCAGTCAAGACAGCAGAGCCCTGCAGGCCAGGACAGCAACCCTGCAGGTAGCAGCTAAACATATCAACAGTGCTTTCCAATGGGCATAGTGTTATTTTTTTTTTACTTGAGAGCAACAAATTGATGTGTCTTATATTACTGTTTGCTAGTAAAGTTTGTTTATATTGCTTTAATAGATAAACTGACCATTGCAGAACACATGTTTGTAATTTACTGTTGGGATTTACTGCAAAATTGAAAAGAGTTGCACAGATCTTTAAATATCTAATGTGTTTAAAGTGGAAATAGTAATAGAAGCGCATGTGTTACTTTCTGTGTGCCAGAGATCCACCGGGAGGTGCTCCACAGGCCTGTGTCCGGCTACGTCCCTGAGGAGATCTGGAAGAAAGCAGGTGAGCAACCCTTTTCACACACATATACACAAGCATGAGCAAAGTGGACAAGGAGTAATTGTCATAGACTTTAATTAAATTCAGTTCAGTTCAGCTTTATCTGTATAGCTAATAATTAAAGACATAAAGCACAAATGCAGTAGTACAGAAATCAGGATGTAGATTTACTGGACAGGGTGTCCCAAAAGTCTCCATACATAGGGGACTATGTACGCCAGCAGAATGTCGGTTGTGTGTATGTTCGTGGACGTCCACTTCTCGGTCGGTCCGCAACATTATAATAAGTTTGGCAACAGTGTCGTGTGTGTGATGTGCTTGCCATTTTTCCTGTTAAAGTCCAACACAACCTTGCGACAGCTTCCCGATCCAGCCACGAGAATGATTTCAATACGTTCCAATCATTTCCCCGTGTATGGACCCTTTTGGGATACCTTGTAGATCCATAATGAATGACATTGGCAAAGAAAAACTCCCTGAGACAGTCTTTATGATTACAGCAGCAGCTTGTAGGTACAAATCTACAATCTGCAGGTGAGACTTAATTACTTACAATAATTAAACACGTATGTCTGGTAAAATACAGTTTGCAGATCTAAAACTCTTTAGTATGAGATATACACAAAAACAGAAGATATCCGGGTGGGGGCAAATACTTTTCCACAGCACTGTATGTGAATTTGTGTCTCGAACAGATCTCCTGAACATTCTTCTTGGGAGTTTTGAAATATTGTCCAGGTCTAGGAATTTTGCTATTGTGTGATGGAGTCACCTCTGAGGTACTGAATCATTGGGCTTTACTTACTTCCTCTACACATTCCAGCCATGATGTCGGATCATAAAGCAAACGATCAGACAGCGTTAGTGCTCTGAAGCTTTAGGGCACTTAACTACTTGTGCTATTGTACAGGAGATGCCGAAGCTCTAACTCTCTCAGAGGTACCATTTTCTTAGAGCATCAGTTTAAAAGATAGATGTGTGATTAAAAGGCTTTGTTTAAGGTGTAGGTGATCTGGGTGATCTAAGACAGATGATGGATACTGTAATGGAAAACTGGCCGCTGCTTATTTAAAGCAGCTGTTAAAGCAGCTGGCATCAAGCTGATATTTTTCGGTTAAATAAAATCAGCTATAAGACAGCGCTGTTGAATCTATGGTCAGAATGTATCGATTAATTTTTTATAAAAGCAGCTCAAATCGCAGGTTTAGATTAATGCGTTATTGTTTCGATAGTAACAACTGATTCACAGGGAGGACACTGTATATAAATCTAATGATTAATAATAAACAGGTTTTTAAAACGTTCTTTTAAGGTAAAAAAAAAAAAAAAAAAAAAAACGTAATCGACGCTGTGGTTAATTTTTCTGTACGGGGATGTTTATTTGAGGTTTATGAAAGGAGTCTCCAGTGTCAGTGTTTTTCCCCATGAGACATGACTATAAATGGATTTAAAAAAAAAAAAGTATAAATTAAAATGCTGTGGTATAAGAAATAAAAACACTTCGGGATGTGGTGTCGTTGGAAAATAGTCAACTTCAGGGTAGTAACAGCAACTCTTCTCTTCATTACACCATCCTATCACTGATTATTTCCTTATAACAGTACACGCCCGTTGTGTTTTTTTACTCTTTGCATTTCTTCCCCTGCTCCAAAGTTTAGTTCAGGCATTGCATTCTCAGTGCTGTTCAAATCAATTAATTATTCATCATATTATTGAATATTAGTCGTATTAATGGAATATTACCACACGTGTATGGGAATAGAGTCTATTTTTCAACAACCTCAAACCACAAACTGAAAGCTCAGTGCATGCTGTCATTGTTTTTAAAAAATAGTTTCAATCCAGGTAAGAAGAAATCCTCATTTTGCAGAATGTGTGTGTGACTGAAAAATAGATTTCTCCAATATAGAGGGCACCGGAGACACATCGCTCTAGTTTGTGAGAGTTTATTCCATAAGTGACACTAAAACAACACCAAAACACACATAGACACAATGTCAATGTTCATTTTCCTTGGACAAAACATTGAGCTGAAGAGATATATACATTATAAACCAGGAAGTGTCAATTCTTTATATTCATATTCATAGAGACCAAACATTTAGCTCATGGATATTGTTTAATGATCAGTTCTTGTGTAGGAGGAGACTAGATTGATCCTTTTGTTTTTCGATCAGGTCTTTACAGTAGACAGTGAATATTCATCTATTCCATGCAACATCCTGGTAGTTTTTCATATCTTGTACAGCATGGGCCTTTGGGAGCACAACTGAAATGCATAATTTAAATATAAATTGCCTTATTTGCATAAACAATTAGACAAGCTGCAGCTTTGAATGCTGTAAACATTTTTTAAAAATAATAAAAATCTAGTCCTGTTGCTCAGATGGATTTCGGTGTCAAAAGCAATAATGCAACAATATTACAAAACACAGAGAATGTGTCAGTGCATTAAGGAATGCCCCTACGCTTCACAGGTCATGGGTCAGTCGATATCAGTTGTTGTAGGTGCTACTCTTGTGTGCTTTTAAGCAAAATAAAAACAGCTGTACTATATTTTTTCCTTGATTGTTTGTCATGCTCAAACATAGAAGATCTCTGTTCAGGTTTCTAATCCAAAAATGCCTTTTGTCTGTTTTCTTGTGGATCAAACTCATATATCAAATAAATATTGTGCAAGTTGATTATTATTATTATTATTATTATTATTATTGATTTTCTCCTTCATATATGTCTACGTAAATGATTTTTAAAGTGACCAGCTCCTTCAACTCTGTTTCAGAAGAGGCGGTGAACGAGGTGAAGAGGCAGGCTATGTCTGAGCTGCAGAAGGCGGTTGCTGAAGCCGAACGCAAGGCTCATGAGATGATCAGCACAGAACGCGCCAAGATGGAGCGCACTGTGGCTGAGGCTAAGAGGCAAGCTGCAGAGGATGCGCTGTCCGTTATCAACCAGCAGGAGGACTCAAGTGAGGTAAATTTCCGGTGGATTAGCGGTTAGCATGTTTGCCTCGCAACTCTGCGGTAGGGGGTTCGAATCCTACCTCCGCCCTGTGTGCGCAGAGTTTGCATGTTCTCCCTGTGCTTCAGGAGTTTCCTATGGGTATTCCGGTTTCCTCCCCTTGTCCAAAGACATGCGCCGTAGTCTGATTGGCATTTCCAAATTGTCCGCAGTGCCAATGGATGGACACACTAATTTCACACCCCTACTTTACCTGGTATTTGGAATAAATTCAGTGTTGGGCCCTTGAAAACATCCCTTACAGCTAAATCTATGTACTAATTTATTTAAAGCTATTTTAAAAAACTATTGTTCTTATTATTCACCTCATGCAAGTTCAAACCATGGACCAAAGTTCATGCCTGTTAATCGTTATGCTTGGAATTCTTTTTTTGATGCATATTGTTAAAAAGGGACTACATGATTGGAAAAGTGCAATGAATGTTTGGTGTAGAGGTGTGTATGGGACCAATCCTCCTTGCGCTGCAGCCACAGGAATCCTGACCAATCCCACCCACTTGTGACTAATCCCGCCTGCTCCTGCAGGAAGTTTGACCAATCTTGCCTCCTCCCAAAGATATTTTTGCTTGTAACTGCACACACAATTTGTGTATGAACTTACTTGGTTATATTCCCCATGAAGTAAATAACAGCAAATCTGTTCAGGATAAATTCCTTGTCAGGTCTCAGTCCTGGCACACATCTCTACATGTTTTATTCTCAAGCATGGCCTCCTCCTACTGGCCTCCATTCTATATTTATCAACCATGTAATCAATAATTGTATTTGGAAAAGCTAGCATGGGTTAATACACTACCACTTAAGGTGTTTCCGCATAGTATGTGTTTTCCATCTGATTATGTCTGAAATTCAGGAGGCATTTTAGTATCAGGTTTAATTTTAGATTATTCCATGCATGTTTTGTAGTGAAGGTCAATATACACTTTGTTTTAGCACTTAATATAGCACTGTAATATAATGTGTAAATGTGTTGATGAAAACTATTAGAAAAAAGCGTTAAATAGATGGACCGAAAGGAATCAGAGATCATTTCTCACACACCCAGGTGTTGTTTAGAGGAAGACAACATGGTATTTATCATCCAATCATTTGGCCTGCCCTCCATCGCTCTGAATAAGACGTTTGAATGCTTAAGGTGGTCCTGATTTGATGTTACAAAAGGAGTGCGCTGGGCACAGTGGGGGTTCAGCTCATTTAATCAGTTAGTGGGGGGAAACGGCACACACATCTGACTTTAATTGCGAGAGCCCTGTTTATGCACACATTTCCCCGGAGAATCGCGTCAGTAGCTGTTTATAACTCCCGCTTCCCGTTTCTGCTTCACATTTAGAACTTTGTCCTAATTGCTTTTATTTGGCCCAAAGACTACGACAAAGAGGCCCTGGCTGTAACTGGAGAAGTGCTGGGATCTGAAAGCGTTTTCGATTTAACGTGTAGCAAATGTGTATTTACATCCCATCATGAGGAACAGGCTCATATTATGTCCAAACTTTCAAAGCGGTCATAACAGAAACAGAAGGTTGACAGTGATTCTTTTTTTTCAGGCTCTTCACATCTTCATAGCTAAGTTAGCTCATAGCTACCGAAGAGTCGTTTTTAGAATATTCCTTTCATGTTCCTGTTTTAAATGTTATAGAACATAGAGCGATTAACAGCACACATCATTACGTCCACACGCCACACCATCCGACGTCCCTTCAGAATTTTTACGTATCGACATACAGTTTGTCTTCGTTATGGTACCCTATACAGTTTTGGGTGTTTTTAATTTGAAATTTTACGAAAGCTTCAAGTGCAGTTAATTATTTGTCATGCTGTACATGCAAATAGACGACTACTTGAAGCCGTGGGCTGCGTCCCAAACCGCGTACTTACCTACTACATAGTAGCCAAGATACATGTATTTTGCCTACTATATAGCAGGTAAGTACGCGGTTTGGGACACAGACGTGCACTCTTGTTTGCCGTCAAATGGTTGAGGACTGCCGTGTGTGTACGTGTCCTGTCGCAAAATGTGGTGAAAACTCCCACACAACGTTAATTGTGTGATTAAGGTGTGTACATGTCTATAACGTGACTAAAATAGGAACACTGAACACGTCTTAATTCGATTTGTGTTCACTTCTAGTTTGACTTTAATCAGATTAAGGTAATAAAAAATTCCTGTTTACATGATAGTTTCTTAATCAGAGTATTGTCTTAATCGGGTTAATATCGGATTATCGTTGTCCATGTAAACGTACTGACTGAAATACATGCTCTCAGCACCATCAAACTGGTTTAGCCAATCAGGACACTTCTCTGCAAGTAGACGGTCGTCTCTGCCACACGGTAATAGGATATAAATGAATAGGAAGGATAAATATAGTAATGGCAGAGGAGGATGACACTACAAAACTTGTTTTGCTTCTTTTTGACATAATTATTTTGCTGGAAGTGTAATGTAATCATCTGGTGTAATATCATCCTCCTAAATAGCAGCATGTAATGTATGTATATGACAGAGTAAATTTAGCTGGACCATACAACAACAATTAGATGTATGTCACCTGTGAGTGTCGTTTGCGTACCAAAGTTTTGATTTGGAATTGAAGATATTTTTAAAAAATTTAAAAATCTACACGCACTTGGGATGCTTGAGATGATTTGGATGCGGAGTTTAGGACTGTAATCAGGAGGTGGAGGACGACATAGCGGTTATGGTTAAGGCAGGGCTTCCCAAAGTTTTTTCAGCAAACAGCTTCAAATGCACATTATGACATTTTTTGGGACCCCAAACCTTGACCACCCTACTTTTTTATTATTATTATTATTATTATTATTATTATTATTATTATTATTATTCCTGGCTACTTTTTGGAAAGTACTAAAACTCTTTCACACTTACAAACCCATATTCGAAAAATGTCTCTGCATATTTTTGTGTTCGTTTTCTTAACTAAGTCATAGTCACTCGATTTCATAGACTTACAATAGATGAACGGGGAAATTTGTCCATTTGTATTACTGAACTCCAACACTAGTACAGCATGTCAGGATAGGAAAAGGAAAAAGACTAAAATATTAGCTACACTCATAATTTAAATGTGGCTTGTTTGAATGTGACTGCTAGTAACATTTCAAAATAGTAGCAGAAAAAAAATCTATCTTCATTAGGGATGGGCGATATGGACTTAAAACTATAGCATGAAATTTTCTGGTATTTATTGCGATAACGATATCAGTGACGACATAAATATAGTACCGTGCACCACTGTTTTTAGCTACAAGTGACAGCTGCATGCAGTCTTGAGAGCCTCAGAAACACAAACACTGATCTAAAAGTAAAACTGATTTTCTGTAACCAAACTGCTTCTAGATTGTAGAGGTAGCTCCTTGTTTAGCGATGAACTCCTCCTCAGCTTCACGTCGGCTTTCCATCGCAGATATCACCCATCCCTAATCTTCATGAGGAGATATTCGCAACATAAATTTGTAAAATAAATAAATGAAACAAAAGAGGAGATTGTAAATTTCATCACATCCCCATTTGTTAATCAAGTGACCCCCACATGATTCCATGAAGTTTAGGAACAACAAGCTCATGCATCATTCAAATTTTGGATAAGACTGTAATTTTTCCACTATTTCCTGTTCTGTTGGATATCTAACTTTCCCTCCTCTCCATCCCTCCCTCTAGAGCTGCTGGAACTGTGGACGCAAGGCAAGCGAGACATGCAGCGGGTGCAACACGGCACGTTACTGCGGCTCCTTCTGCCAGCACAAGGACTGGGAGAAGCACCACCATGTGTGCGGGCAGACGCTGCAGGCGCAGCAGCAGGGCGAGACGCCTAGCACCGCCAGCTCCTCGGGCACTCCCAGCAGCAGCGCTGGCAGCCCCGCCGATACTCCCTCCACCGCTGCCACGCCACGCTCGGACACGCCTGGCACGCCGTCAGCATTAGAGCCTGCGCCACGCTAGAGCCAAACCCATCACAGCCCCGCCAGGACTGTCTCACCTCGCCTCGCTTACTCAAACATGCTAATTCTAACATGCTAACCGAGAAAAAGAGGACTAGTTCCACAGAGCGATCGCCCAACCGGAGGTCCGTATCGGGTCATATTGACTTGCTATGACAGAGAACACAAAGATATTCTTTGTTTAAAATTCTCACCATCCTTTAATGCGCCCAGTTGCTACTATAGATTATTTTTTGTTTGTCTTAAATGTTTCCTGTAAATAAGCAGAAAAAAAAGAAAGACCTCTGGATCAGCACATTAAACCTCCCGTTTGATTCGTTTGTTTGCTGTTTGTTTGTTTTGCCTGTTTTCAGCGCTTCTTCTCCTCTCCACTAGCTGGGATATGAAACTAGTTGACCTCAACAAAAGACACTTTACCAAACAACAAACCAAGGGATTACTTCATAGCTGTTGTAAACAAAGACGCAAAAAAAACAAAAAAGTGATTATATGAAAGACAGCATTTCTAGAAAGGAAGACAAAAACAAAACAAAAAAAAGTAATGGGGGGAAATAAAACCATCAGGGCAGGACATTGTGGAGTAGAAGACGAATAGCATGTTACTGAACTCGGCAGACCCTCGGCATCGTGTGCAGATGCGCAGCAGATTGTGAAGGAACGCAGATGTTCCCTCCTCTTTTTCCTTACACGTCTGCAAGACATTTGATGCTATCCAGGTCAGTGGTCTGAAAAATAAAAGTCTGTTTTTTCACAGAGGAATGTAAATGCATGGAGGACCGAGCAGCTTGATGAGCGCAGCTCCACGATGAGTGCGCTGCATCAGCTCCTAAACAGGAAGTGAAGTCATCAGCCCACCCAAGAGTGACCCTCACTAAGACAGTTGTTTGGGATGAAGGGCTGAAAAAACACACGTTCCTCCACTTCTGCCCAGCTTAAGCCCTACCTTCGATCCTTCTTTCTTTCTGCTCTTTTATTTCCCTCTTCTTAGCTTTCATTGTGTTGAACATTTGTGTCCCATACTGTCTCTGATGCTTATTTATTGTACATGTGTTGGACAAAAATCGTGATCATGCATAATACTTAAAAAAAAAAAAAAAAAAAAAAAAAAAAACATTTAGGCCCATCCTTCTAGCTGGTGCAAAAATAACATGTTAAGCATATCGCGAGCTGCTTTCCTGTCTGTGAGTGTTTGTGGTAGTTCCTTAGTAGTTGTTTAAGAAGAAAAAAAAAACTCCCATTGTCCTCAAAAAGGAGACAAAAGCTATCTCTCAGAGCTGCTGCTTCAGTCTAATGCCGACCTTTTCTGAGAACTAGCATGTTACACGGAATGCTAACATTAATGTTTTGTACATGAGACGTACATAATTGTATTTGCACTGTCACAACGTTCCTTTCAGCATGCTTCTTTTTTCGAAGTTTCTCCGTAGAAAGCCTCACGTCACTGACTCTGCAGTGCTTCTTTACGTATCTGTGATTTTTATTTTCTTTAAGGAAAAAAAAGGGGAAAAAATAGTATCCAGACCTGCTTCTGTTAGAAACGTTTCTTTGTCCTAAACGCGATAGCAAAAAAAAAAAAAACGTCATACCTTTGCTTTGAATAGTTACAAACAGTGCATGCACATTACTGAATGTTGAAGTATATGTTCTCTTTTTTTTGTTCATTTTATACAAAACAGAAAAATCATATGAAAAAAAAAAAAAACATACGCTAAGAATCTAACTTTCCAAATGCAGAGGTGTAAACAGACAGCTTTAACACTGCTAAGCACCAGGTTACACAGTATTACAAAAAGAATTAAACATGGAAGACAGCCAAAGACCGACACGAAGGACCAAAACCTGATTTTATCCTATATGTAAATGTAACAAAAACAAAACAAAACAAAAAAAAAAAACAACCATTAAACGCACCACTGATTCTTTAGTTTTTATCTGAGAGCTCATCGAGGGAAACCATTTTGGGTTTCCATCTTAAAACCTTTAACATTTTCCTGTCGAAAGCCAAGACCAGCCCTGCTCAGCCTGAACGGAGGAAAAGTGAGGTCACACTTCACTTACGCATGAGAACGTGGATGTGACCTAATGAGCAATAATAGAGACGGTGACATGAATCCATTACTATAGAATTATGGCTAGTAAGGTTTTCCTTCAGCAGTACCTTGGTTGGAATATCACCTAGAGTGCAGTGGGGCGTTGAGACTAATTCAACAGCACTTATTCACACATGACATATCTGTAACGCTTATCAGCCAAAATGATCCAGTAAAGCCATGCAATCCATGATGATCAATTTTAAGAGTGGGAAGCTCTCCCCAAACCCATGGTGCTAAACATCCTTCTCCGTTTCTCCCTTTCCGAGCTGAAACGATCCAAAAACAAACTTTTCCTTCACAACGAAGCTGTCTTTGTTTTGTTTTTTTGGTGTTTTTGTTTTTTGTTTTTTGCGAAACGCATCCAATTCCCGATATGGTCCGTGTAATCAGGGCAAACCTGATAAAACAAACAAGTACTGTGGACGTCTTAATGAACACCTAGGAAGCTCCTCTTCTCCTCCTTCTTCTAAAATATCTGTTTTGCTACAATGTTTTGTTTTTTCCTCCATGGCAGAAAAAAAATAAAATAAAAAAAACCCTCACTCTACCTCTGACAGCATGTTACGAGCACCAGTTGCTGAGCAGACACTGGTCGAGTCTAACCAAATGGGCACGTGAGAACAGGACTTTAAAAAAAAATAAATCCAAAGTTAAAAGCTCATACAGCTGCAAAACCATATCACTACTTGGTAACAATGCAGACCTCATAAAGAGAGAACTTAATGAATAGAAGAAATATGCTGAAAAAAAAACTTTTTACGTTCCTTTTTTGCTTGTCTCACACACGCAGATCGTTTCTCTGATGAAGAATAAAAATAACAATCGGAAAAAAATTTCGACTCCATTTGACATTCAAGAAGTGATCGGGTGAGAAACATGATCACGCCCCCTTCCTCCCTTCTTCCTCCCTTTCCTGTTTTGCTGTAAAAGCTCTAGGCTACTCGTCAATGTCGTCTAGGTTCATGTTCTAAACACGAGGTGTGCTTGAATTAAAGAAGGCTGGTCATTTTTTTTTTTTTTTTTTTTTTTTTTTTTTTTTTTTTGCGCATGCCTGTTTTTTGACAATATATAAAGGGAGATGTACATGCATTTTTCAATTTGTAAAGTGAATACACGTTGAGCCTGACCGAATCGATGAGTCGGGTAGGTAAAGGGAGGGGCGGGTTCGGGCACAAAGAAATGAAAACTTTTTATTGTGAAGAAAAGCTCAAATAAATGAAGGTTATTGTGCAATACTTAATTGAAACATGAACCACAGGTTAATGGTAGACTGACACTGGGGGTGTGCTCTTTCATCACACTGTTTCAGTATGTTGTTGAGCTTTGGAGTCTACTATGTCAGAACTGTGGTTTCTTGTTTTGTTTAGTTTTTTGTTTTTGTTTTTGTTTTTTGCTCTGTTTCGTTTGTTTTTCTTTATTATTATTATTATTATTATTATTATTATTATTTGGGGGCTATAATCAATGGTCTGTCAGTCTGTGAATCTTTGCAGTATGATTCTGGTATTGTCGTACTCTTTACTGTGTAATAAATATGTTAATACCTGCACTCGAGGCTGTGTATTTGTCTCACTACATAATGCAACTGTGTTAAATTAATGTAAATTTGATTTCCCGCCTCCGTGCTGTGTTCGTGGAGTCCCCCCCCCCGGTCCAAAGACATGCGTTGTAGGCTGATTGGCATGTCTAAATTGTCCGTGGTGCGTGAGTGTGTGCATGATTGTGCCCTGCGTTGAGTTGGCACTCCATCCTGGATGTCCCCCGTCTTGCACCTCAAGTTCCGTGGGATAGGCTCCAGACTCCCCGTGACCCTGTATAGGATAAGCAGTACATGGATGGATGGAAAATAAGCAAAGTTTTTTTTTTTTCTTTTTATATTTTATTTCTGGTAAAAAAAAAAAAAAATAATAATAAAAAAAAAAAAACATGGATTGTTTCATATGAAACAATCAATCAAAACCTGAATTGCCGGCATTTTTCATTTCCCATTTTCCATTCAAAAACAGTAAAATACAACTAAAACAAAGGCACATTTTTTATACTCGTTTAATCCCCACACTAGCAAAGGTCACTAGCAGGGGTAGATATGAGGATTTGAACCGGGAAGGCGTGGGGAAAATAGCTAAAAGATGTCGGAAAGATGGCGTAGTTGGAGCCGTATATGGATGTCATAGTTAAAATGTTTTGATAACGGAATGCCATACGCTGAGATGTCGGCCAATCTGACTCAAATCAGTGTAGAGAAATGCTCGGCCATGAGCATCTGCATGTTTTGCCATGACCACAACTGGAGAAAAAAAGACAAGTGGATTACAATCTCCTAGAAATGGTAGTGGCCAGATCAATAAATGAGGCAAATGTGTTGAGTCCACAGTATCATTGTGTTAATAATAATAATAATAATAATAATAATAATAATAATAATAATAATAAACAACTTTATTTTATATAGCACCCTTAAAAGTAGCTTCTCAAGACGCTTTACATAAAAAATCACAATCATGTATAAATAAATATACATAAAAAATAAGCATACAAATCAACAACTCAATGATAATATAAAAAATAATCATCATTCCCATTTTTATATATTAATTAATATAGCCTACGTTCTGAAACACTTTATTTTACCACTGCATATTGATATTAAACAGAATAATACTGATCTCTCAAGAACCTGATTTATGGAGCTGGTCACTGTCTTTTCTGATCCTGCCATTTGCTTGTCCTTGGGTCAAAACTGATGAACTGTCAAAACATTAACACCTAACATTAAAATTGACCAGGGTGGGAAGGAGGTCAGACTCTCTCTCACCTGTCAATAACAGGGACACTAGCCGATCGTGGGCCTCTGTGAGCTAACTCCTGGCCTCCGGTGTGTGTTACTCTGCCCTGTGATGCAGCATAAGAAAGGTACGGCTTGGTTGGTTTCAAGTATCTCAGAGGAAGCATGTGTTTGCCTTCACCCTCCACTCATTCAGGAGCTGATGTAGGATAGGTGAGAGCTGGCTAGTGGGTGGGAATTGACAGGTTACCAAATTGAGGAGAAAAATGAGGGGGGGGGGGGGGTAATAAACATAGTTGTCAGTCTTCCTAAAGCTGTTTAAAACCTTGCTAAAACCTTGTTTAAAACCTTGCCAGCTAATTGTGATTTCCTCAGAGTGTGTGTGAGGTTGATGAGCATGCCACAGAGAAACAGATACATGCCTAATCAGTTCAGTTTGTAATCAGATATTGGCTTTTAAAATGTCTGTGATGCTCCTGTGCTGAAGTTTAAATAGAATCTTTAGATAGAAGTCATAGAGACACTTCTTTTAAATAATCTTTTTTTTTTTTTTTAACTTTTGGGAGTTACTATAGACTATAAGATGCTAAAACTTTTATAGTTCAGTCCAGAGAAACCTGTAGTTTTCAGAACTATATATAATTAAGCACCATGCACTCTCAGGTGCTCTACTCTCGTTTTCAAGGAGACAATAATCCTTAGAGAACACACATAAATCGTGAAATACCGCTGCTAATTCAATTTGCTGTCTGCACAAATTGAAAGAAATTGTACCAATTGTTCATTAAAGGATAAAACAGCTGTGAGGTTAAATCGTCTTCTCATTTGTGGCTCATTCTTTTCAATTTATTGTATTTAGCCTTCAACCTCATGATTTTGTCTGCCTTCCATAATAGCCTTGGGTAATTAAGTGGCAGTGCCCTCACTAAGATGAGGCTATTAAGGTGGAAGGTGTGCATTTGAAAGTGTCCCTTAATTCGACATTCCCGGCTTCATATTCTACCTAATGTGAGAAATGCTAATACGTCCTGCCAAGTCCTGTAGCACTGACAAGACATTAAACATAGCAATTAGAGCAAGCCTGGTGGAGGGCTTTGTAAGCATCACATTTAGCCACCACCTGTACACCATCACAATTAACATTCATATTTCATAATCACTCAACCTTGCAATGCCTATACAGAAAAGGTCTATACAGAAAAGGTCTACACAGAAAAGAAATTGCTTTATTATGAACCACATCCACTTTTTATCTTCCCACTTAGCAGAATAAAACTTGGGATGAGTTAGAATGATGAGATATTGCCACCATTCACTATTGGCTTGCTCAAGGCCCCATTTTTTTTTTTTTATCAAACTGCCAGAATAGACAAGGCCTGAAATAAGCACCAGTCTGGAGAACTGTTCTCAGCTGATAACAATACGAATGTATTTTCTTGAATGGAGGAAAACAGCTGTCTCCATTATTCAAATGCTTCACCTTTTTCTCTGCTCCATTAATTGGGTCTTTGATCACAGGCGGAGGTGCAGCATGCCTGATAAGAAACAAGTTCCTAGCGAAGCAGCCTAGAGGCCTGAGCTACAGCTGAGCTAGATGAGATAAAGCTCTAATGCCAGTGTGCGAGAGAGCGATAGAATGCTGGCGGACGGAGAAGAGCGATGCTCGTGACGTGACGAGAGCTAATGCGGGATATAAATTCAGCTCCCAGGTACGGAACACCGGATTAAACTTCATAAAGGGTTCACCTCAAAACGGTTTACATTTCTGTCCCTTTTAAATCAAACTACATGGCGGAATGTAACTACAGACTGGATATGTGGTAGAACATTACTGTAGACCTTGAAGAGAGAGAGAGGGGGGCGGGGGGCATTTTCCCATTTGGAGTTAAGTGGGACCACATTTTCTTGATGTGCATTCAAGTGATGGTGGATCTGTTTATAGCTCTCAAACACATCATTCAGAAACCTTAAGGTCAATAGTAACAACAAGCAATGAGACTAGGTGGAGGTGAAAAGGCAAAAAAGCTCCACTCGTGCTTGACTTCATTGAGCAGAACTCTAAAGAACACATTGCCTTCATGGTAAATTGCAAGATTATGTTTTTGCGGCACATACTTCACTGCCCTGGCCTTGGGAAATCAGTTAATGGCATTCAGCACACACGACATTATTAAGGCAGTGCATCTCTTCACAGACCCTGAATGATGTATGTGATAAGTTCTCCATCAACTTGGACAGAGCTGCTAAAACGATAGGGTTGGGTAGGGGGTGGACAAAAGCATTGTGTAAATGTCAGCTAATGGCCTTGCTCAGTCCTTTAGATGAACATGAGGAGAAAGCGAGAGCATCTCTTTATCTCTAGTGGCCAGCACAGCTCAAGCCTAGATTTACACTGAGAAAAAGAATGACTCCACTCTCATCCTTCTGTCCTCTGGGCATTGCTTCACTGAGACAACATGGAACCAGCTAAGGTTGTTTGGCCGAAATGTCCTCATTTCAGAGAGATGTATACATGTGAAACGAAATGTCACGTAAAAATCACAATTAACACCACAGCGCTGTTGAATTCTCGATTCTGATTGGTCAGAAAGCAAGTCACAGGTCTCTATTGTTTGTTCTAATACCTAAGCAACTTACATGGGCATTTATGGTGAACATTCCACTTAAACGCATTTTTCAAAATTGTGTATATGGTGAAGTTTTCAGTGAGTAGACGTTTATTTGACATTTTTGGAAGTAGTCTTCAGTGTCAGCGCTTTGTAAATGTCAGAGGTAAAACATTTCCAACACAAGAATGTCTTGAGAAGGGCTTTGCTGTTGCTCAGTAAAATGAAAATCTTGATACATGAATGCTCCACAGCATTAAGCGTGACTATGAAAGCATGGAACGTTTTTTTTTTTGTTTTTTTTTCAGGAATAGAACAAATAAACTGTTGGTAAGTTGCTGTGGAGGAATAAGAGGAATAAAACGCTGCAAGATGTGTTGTTATTGGAAAATAATCAACTTTAGGGTGTTAACAGTAACTTTACTTCATGTCAGGCCACATTACACCACCCTGTTGTTGATTAGTTTCCTAGAACAGTATGCCTCAAGTGTTTTATTCTTTACATTAAGCATCACATAATCCTGGAGCAACCTCTATAAAAGAGCTGTCTCAAATGACATTTATTTTAAAGCACATCCCTATTTTTAACTTGAAGAATGAAAAAATTGCAAAAGAAAGAAAATCAATATAAAAAAAAAAAGTTTAGTGGTAGTACGTCAAAACAGCTGACTCCGCATTACTAAACAATTTCCAGTCTATAACACAGGCCAGGAAAAAAAATAACCCGAATGACTGAAAAATGAAAACGTTCCTCTGTTCCTGTAAGGTTTCTGTTCTCATGAACCGAGCTTCTACAGCAGCTACTAGAAGGAAATGTTGCTCTCTTCCAATCTGGTTTGGGATCATTTCAGCTCTTCCTAAATCTCAGGTGTGGGCCAATAGTGTCAGTGGGCACACGGCTCAGGGTTCACGCTGGTGAGATGATTGATGGCTGTTGAGATGCGAGTGAGGAGCAGACCGCATGGCACCCACTGTGTGTTTAAGGAATGATTGATGCTTCGCAGGGATCCCCCCTCTTCGCAGACACAGCTCGTGCCATGCATACACAGGCCCCAGTCTTGCTGACTCAAATGTAAAGTTTGTGTTTACGAGAGTGTGCATCATGCATGGGTAAACTTTAACGTGCTGCGAGATGCTGTGACTTTCAGGCATCATTGTGTTTTCTATGCCTGGAATGACATCTAGAAATAACAGAACTGTGCACGGTGCAAAAAAGCTGAATTTTCCACTTAAGTGTATGATTACACTTACATAATGTGAATAAGAAAGTGGGAGTGAAGTGGGTTTTTTTCTCACAATGATATAATCATACATCCTCCCTGATGTGTCAAATTTCCCTTAAACAATCCCTTAACAACTATCAAGTCTTATATAACTGACATTAAACTTATGCTAGATTACGGATAGTAGTAGTCCCAGCTCCAAAATTATTGGCACCCTAGATAAAGTATGATTGATAAAATTTATGATAGATAAAATGCTGATTATTATACATTATTATTATTATACCATATATATACACAACCCTAATTCTGAAAAAGTTGGGACAGAATGGAAAAATGATAATAAAAACAAAGAAGAGTGATTTGTAAATGTACTTTGACTTGTGTTTAAAAAAAAAATCATATAAAGACAAGGTTTTTGATGGTTTATCTAATCAACTGCATAATTATTGAAGATAAACGTTTATTTTGAAACTGATGCATGCAACATGTTCCAAAAAAGTTGAGACGGGGCAATTTAGGACTAATACGATGTGACACAGGAGCCTTCAAAAAAGGCCTACTCCTTCAAGAGCAAGGATGGGTCGAGGCTCGCCAATCTGTCAACAGATGTGTCAGCGGATAATCTAATACTTTGAGAATAATATTCCCCGAATACAAATTGGTAGGATTTTGAGCATTTCACCTTCTAAAGTGCATGGTATAATTAAAGGTTTCAAGGAATCCGGTCAAATCTCCGATCCCTCAGACGTCACTGTCTTAAAATTTGTCATGAGTTTGTAATGGAGAGCCTGACATGTGCTCGGGAATACTTTGGTAAACCTTCTTCAGTCAACACCATTCACTGCTGCATCCACAGATGCAAGTTAAGACTTTACTATGCAAAGCAGAAGCCATATATCAACACTGTCCTGAAGCGCCGCCGACTTCTGGAATCCTGTTTTGTGGTCCAACGAGTCAACATTTCAAATAGTTTTTGGACAAAACAGCCGTTGTGTTCTCCAGGCCAAATCGGAAAAGGACCATCCAAGCTGTTATCAGCGTCAGGTCCAAAAGCCAGCGTTTGTCATGGTATGGGGGTGTGTCAGTGCCCATGGCAGGGGTAACTTGCACATCTGTGAGGGCACCATTAATGCAGAAAGATATGTACACATTTTGGAGCAACATGTGCTGCTATCCAGAGCAGGACACACCACATTCTGCCCGGATTATAAGCAGAGAGTGTGGGTGCTAGCATGGCCTGCCTGTAGTCCTGACCTGTCGCCCATTGAGAATGTGTGGAGCATTATGAAACACAAAATAAGGCAACAAAGGCCCCATACAGTTGCGTGGGGGAAGACATGCATAATGGATTTTTTTGCATGTTCCATACTGTCCCAAATTTTTCGGAATTGGGGTTGTATATATAGAAATCAAGCTAACCTTTTTTTATCCATCTTTACCAAGGGTGCCATGGTTACCATGAAATTGTACTAGAGCACAATCTGAGTAGGAAATCTTGTGCTTAAGATTCTATGCAACACCTTTATCTCATTCCCTTGGCTGAAGGAAAATCATATCTCAAGTCTGAGACTTTTTGTATGTGTGTGTGTAATCGAGCACTGCCCAATATCTTTTTTGTTTTGTGAGACCCAATGACACACTTGTTTATATAGCTGCTGTGTTACAGGCAGAATTAAATTATATTATATCTCCTTACCTGTTTGCTAAGGGGAAGCTTAAAATCCCATAGGCTGCAAATCCCCCCAAAAATAAATTAATTAAAAAATAAAGCATGATTCATCAGGAGCAACTGAAAAATATATGTTGTAGAAATATCTCTGCACTGACTTCTTTCAATAAAATGATGCATTGCTTTAAAAATTCAGAAGTAAAGAGACATTCCATTTCAAAGACGGCATGAACCTGTATTGTGATATTACTCTTATGTGTTAACGTTGAACACTGTTTTATTAACGCTAGTCAGCCCATCGGGTAAATTCCCATCACTCGAGTCTGCACAAGCATGACAATTTACTCAGATGGTGGACGATGAGAGAAAATTCATATGAAACGGCTGGTGATGCATCTCATCCTATCAAATAAATGACCCAGCAGAGGTCATAAATCAGCAGGGCTCAGCCGTACACTTCTCCAGAGCAGAGAAGAAAAAGAGAAGGAGGAAGTGAATAAGTGAAGCTGACGGCCGGAGGACTGACAGGACACACCTGAGCTCTTGTGTATGATTAATATCAGCATTGAGACGTGCCGGTGTTAAGTACCCGGAGTTCCTGTGCAATTTATAGTTCCTATCGTAAGCTTCCCCTCCTCCTCATCCTCCTCCCTCATTCCCTGCCATCCCCCCACCATGGTCTTCCCCAGCTGTTCTACACCTGGATGTGGACCCAGGAGAGAGAAGCTGCTATCCATCTCTCTGAGGGCAATGGTGGAGAAGCACTGCACCCAGCAGGTGCTCTCTGGAGCTAAGAGAGGACTAAAAAAGTAAACAGCAACCTCTCCTAACAATCCTGTGTTACAGAATCACACAGCATCTTAGGACATAAAGCAATGCCGATATCTGTATCTGTTTAATGTTCAAAATATTTGTATCTGTTTCTGTATTTAGATTTCAAAGTGGGTGTGGCCTGAGCCACAATGTGAAGTACATGTGACATTATTTTTGTTTACACTTGCCTCTAGAAAATTTAATTGGTTATATTTCCAGAAATATAAACAAACTATTATTACCAGTAGTACAGTACTAGTACTTAAATCATGGTAAAAATTTTTTAGGGAGGGTTAGTTCGCAACAACGTGCAATAATGGAAAGTATCAAAAACTAACACAAAATGGATGAGATTAAAATTCCAATTATTTCATTTTCAAGACTGTAACAGTTTTTGTTTGCCACCTATTAAACATGTAAAAGTTATCTTCTAGAAAGGAATTACATTTGTAAAAAGTATGTGGATGGACTTACTCAATCAAAATACATACAAAAAACAGATCCAAACATATTTTAGTAACATGTGAAGTATCTTTTTTATTCTCTTGAATTCTTAATTCTTTCTCTTGAAACATATTATTATGCAATATGCAATTACAAAATGTCTGAAATTACAACAGTTTTTCTTACTTTAAATGTGAAAAAAAATTAAATATACCACTAGAGAAGCCTGGTTTCTTTTTGCAGTGTAGGCCTGTTTCAGTTCATGAATGCACATACCACAGTTCCATTATCGCATGTTGTTGCCATATGGCAACAATTACATTTTACATTTTAACAGACTACTCAAAATATATAAACTCATTGAAATGACAAAAAAATACATGTTAATTTATCTCAGATAGAGTTTCGATGTTTTCCTTTTAGTGATTTTGCCTAAATATTAAATAAATAAATAAATAAATAAATAAATAAATAAAAATAAAATTTTTTAGAGCCTTCTCCATGCCATGTAAGGAAGTGCAAACAGCACTTCCTGGTCATGTAACATGGCATTTTTTGTTATGTCAAGGTTAAAAGACCCGTTTTTCAAGTTACATAGGAAAATAGTAGTTTTGTATTATTGCCTACTTTAGAAAAAATATTTGTTGCCAAATGGCAACACCATGCAGTAAAGGACTGAAGATGAATGAATGAATGAATGAATTGCTGTAAATTCATCATGTTCACCAGGACATTACAATATCAATATTGTGAGAACTTGTGTCACAATACACTTTTCTGAGAGATCACAATATTTTGTAACATGTATTATCAACAACTATACATTTTGATGTATAGCTTCATATCCGACCACTCATTCGCGTGTTCACATTTTTGTTGCATGCCACAAGATCCCAGTCCCAATGCACACCTCTAGTCTTAACCAGATGCCATGTGAAGCTTCATATCTTCATATCAGATTCATATCTGTATTTATATCTGTTTAGAACACATTATCTGTTCAATCTGAATAATTTATAATGTATTTTTATTCAGTTCCATGCCTAGTGCATAATAGTCATTTCATACGGTCACTCACCATGACGTCAATGTGTGTGATATATGGGATTCATGGGGTGAAAAAATTGCTTATATTAGTCACACATGAGATATCAGATGCATATCTAATAAAAGTAATCCCACCTGAAATAGGAAGCTATAGAGAACATGTCCTGAAATGCAAACTTGTGAGTGCTTTTTTCAATGTTGGGAATTAAAATCTGCCCCTATCTTCTCAGCAGGATTGCACTGAGGTCTGCCAGATGCTTCAGAATCACACTGAAATATGGATCTGAGCTCAGGGTACTCCCAAAGCATATTAACGGGGGGACCCTTCAGGTTTGCAGGAATAAGATGAGCAACGCTTGTCATAGTTAACATGATATCTGCCTATTCACACCCAAACCCAAAAGTATTCAGTACCTGCAACTACCCATCTAACATAGTGTTTTATATCTTCATCATCACACTGCTGGATGGATTATATCAATCTTCAGACTTGAAAATGGCCTTTGGGGATTTGGTCTCATAGGCATGACATACTGTACAGTATGAGAACCATGTAGACAGTTAGATCCTGAAATAAATAAGTTCATGAAAAAAAATTAAAACTAGATCATTTGAACCCAAACAGAACATAAAGGTGGAAACTAATTTGACTGCTGATTGATGAATTTAGGGTTTAGGTATTAGAAAAGGAACGCTCCTTTATCACTTGTGCCTCCCAAATTTAAAAAAATGTTGTTCTGATCTGCTCTATTTTATTACTTATGTGGGTGGATTTAAAAGAGAAGTCCTTACTTTCTTGTCTGGGTGTTGATATAAGTACTGGAATATGGTGGATATGGTGGTCTTGTCAAAAACGGTATTTGGTCATGAGTAAGATCATCTGCTGTTTTAAAAATGTACATTTGTACTTTATTTCCTACACATCAACAAGCACCACTGTCTTATACAGATGTAAGTACATATATAAATCCAAAACACTAGTCCATCTGATTCAGCCAAATGTTTGTTTGACCAGAATCGGGCAAGTGAAATTGGCAACTTGCATGAAGAAACCTGCTTGATTACTAATACATGCATGATGCTTGTTTGTAATTTTAACTTTGGTCAGGGACACTGTGTACGATAAATCTGGAATAAAATGGTTTGACAAACCACAAAGTATATGCGTGGTCTGGAAAAATCCTTCACATGGTGATATATAAAGTGTGCTGGAAACTAATAAAGTTCTGAAAACTGTGTGAATTTCTGAACTGAAATATTTTTTTCTTCTGCATGCATCTCAACCATCTTTAGTGAACAAGTAAAGTCCCAAAAATGAAAAGGGAGGAAAATGCATTTAAAGATTGTATTCCAACTGCTGCACAGGACAGTTATGGACATTTTCAGGGCTGATATCTGATTGCAAACCAAACTGTTTAGGCTTATGTTTATTTCACTACAGCCCCATCGAAACTACTGAACAGCAAGGCCAACTCATTGTTTGTGCTATACTCCAAAGACATTTGGGTTTGAGATCAAAAGACAGATATGACATGAGAGTTTAGGATTTCAGGTTTTATTTCCTGGTATTTACATCCAGATGTGTTAAACAACAGAAAACATAGAACCTTTTGCACCAGACCACCCAATTTTTAAGCAAGAAAAAGTATAGGTCCAGATAAGTCTTAAGTAAAGTAAAGTAAATAATACTTAATATTTGGTTGCATATCCCTTGCTTACAATAACTGCATCAAGCAGTTATAATAACTTACAGAAATCAGCAATTTGTTGGTTTATTCTTTTGTGTTGGTTTTCCAGGCTTTTACTGCAGCTTCTATCAGTTGTTGTTTATTTGGGGGGGTTTCTCCCTTCAGTCTCCTCTTCAGGAGGTGAAATGCTGCTCAATTGGGTTCAGGTCTGATGATTGACTTGGCCAGTCTAAGACCTTTCACTTTTTCCCCCGATAAAGTCCTTTGTTGAGTCGGCAGTGTGTTTAGGATCACTGACTTGCTGCATGATAAAGTTCCTCCTGATTAATTTGGTTGCATTTCTCTGTAAATTGGCAGACAAAATGTTCCTGTAAACTTCTGAATTAATTCTGCTGCTACCATCATGAGTTACATCATCAAAAAAGATTAGTGAGACTGTTCCAGAAGCAGCCATAACACCACCTCCACCATTTTCACAGATGAGCGTTTAAGTTTTGGATCATGAGCAGATCACTTCTTTCTCCACACTTGGGCCTTTCCATCATTTTTGTAGAGGTTAATCTGGGTTCCAGAACTTCCGTGGCTCTCTGTATTTCTTTGTGAATTACAATCTGGCTTTCTGATTCTTACTGCTGATGAGTGGTTTGCATGTTGTGGTATGGCCTCTATATTTATGCTCTCAAAGTCTCCTTCAAATGGTGGCTTATGAGATCTTCACCCCTGCCCTGTGGAGGTTTTTTTTGATGTCACTGACTGTTGTTTTGGGGGGGGGTTTCACAGTTCTCATAATGCTTCTATCATCAGCTGTTGTTGTTTTGCTTGGCCAACCCATTCAGTGTCTGTTGCTCAGTGCATCAGTGGCTTCTTTCTTTTTTTGCCCCTGATTTATTTTCCCTCTTTTCTCAGCTTTAAAGTGGCTTGCTTTTCTCCCATAGACAGCTCTCTGATTTTCACTTTGGCTTAACCTTTTTAACAACAAATGCAGTCTTCAGAGGTGAAACTGAAGGCTAAACCCAAGAGTGAATGTTCAGAACTATTTATTGTTTAAACAATCAATCTAACAGGGCCACACCTGGGTAACAAGAAACACCTGTCATGTTCCAATACTTTTTCTCACCTAAAATTGGGAGGTCTGATACAAAATGTGCTATGTTCTATGTTGTTTAACAGATGTACATATGTCCAACTAATGTCCTTGGTCTAGTTTTATATTAAAAGATTCATTCCAGGCTCATTCATTTTCTATTTCAGGACATGATCTAGTAAAGTACAATATGCTTTAGTAATGTCTGTTAGCTTTAGTGAATAGAACACAAAACATGGATAACTAATGGAGAATGTTCTAGGCTGTTGCACAATCATAAAGAGGTACACAAGGCATGGTGTGCTGGAAGTTACTGGCTCAATGTAACACTGTTTTAAAAATAATAAATTACAAGTTATCTTACCTTCTTTTCGATAAACACCAGGAAATGAAAGCTGTATTTTTAAACGCTCTTCTCATTTTTATCTTTTGATCTCAAGTCCAAATGCCTTCAGTCTACAGCAAAAATAATTTAATTGGTCTTGCTGTTCCAATAGTTTCAGAGAGGACTGTGGGTATGCAACAACTTGATCAAAGCGTGACATTCAATGTGTGAGAAAATCATATTAGGTCGCAAGGTTTTAGACATCTTTATGCAGAGTGAGTGGTTTTACCACAGGCCTGGTTGTCTTGGCCAAGTATATTAATGGTTTCTTTAAGCTGAGGTGTCAATGTATATCATATGCATATCAAAATCCAATTTAGGCTGCTTGCTAGAATTCAGCCATGATGTCATCTGATGGTTTTCCCCAGGCAGCCACAAATATGTCAACTCTTCACTACAGAAAGCACCAGATTTGTTCCAATTGAGAAACACACCTGCAAAGGATGCTTCATAGAGAGATACTCAGGCAGCTTATGTAACTGTAGCTAATCAACCTAATGTCCTTGGTCTTTTTTTATATTAAAAGATTTTGAGATTCATTCATTTTCTATTTCAGGACATGATCTAGTAAAACAAAATAGGCCTCTGTAACATCTGTGAATAGAACACAAAACATGGACAACTAATAGAGAATGGTCTAGACTGCTTCACGATCATAAAGCGGTACACATGGCATGGTGTGCTGGAAGGTACTGGCTCAATGTAACAAGTATTTTGAAATGATAAATTACACTGATAATCTTACCTTCTTTTCTCCCAGGAATTGCCGTTATCTGCTTGTTCAAGCCCACAAGCACAGCTTAGGGTAAAATCTGCAGCCTCCAACAGCAATGATGCTCTTCATCATCTCATTTTGGATTTCCACGCTGGACTAAGCAGCTGAATTAGTGGGTGGGTCGAGGTGGTTGACTTAAGCCAGGTGCTCCAATTAGGCTGGATGAGCTCCAGCACAGAAAAGCACATCGCCTCCAATCACAGCCGCTGGATATGTTTCCCATCGACACACCTGCTGGAGTGGACTCACATCCCCATATGGTGCTCAGTGATCTAAGCACATTCGATACACAGTTGAGATTCAATAATTAAGAAATAGCAAACCATTAAGAAAATGAAAAATTGCAAGCAAGGGTATATAAAAAGGAAAGAAACTACTAAAAGAAAACAGTATGGTGTACGACAGATATTCTTATGCATGGCATAACATTATAAATCAACCAACCTCCAACATAACATTAAAAATCGGTTCATTCCTTTCCATTTACATATGTGTTTAATATAGTATATAAACAGTAAGCTGTGAAAGCTATTAGACCCGGTAGCTGGATTTGTGTTATTAATAAGGACATACTGTATTTACACACACACACATGATGGAATTTTACTTTTTGTGATTGGATGAATATTTGTTGTTTTATCTGTGACGTTAAAAATAAACTAGTGAATATTTTTTAACAAAAGAAACTACTCAGAACAAACAGAATGATTCCTCTGTAAGGGTTGTGTGTCATTCTGTGAAATGCTAATATCAGGTTGTACTACGTGAACTGTCATCTGTCCACATTTAGACAGTCTGTGCCCACTGAAGCCTCAGATTCCAGTTCTTGGCTGACAGGAGTGGAACTTGATCTTGTGATCTTCTGCTGTTGCGGCTCATCCGCCTCAAGTTTCGACATGTTGTGCGTTCTCAGATGCTTTTCTGCTCAGCACAGTTGTAAAGAGTGATTAGTTGAGTTACCGTAGCCTTCCTGTCAGCTTGACGCAGTCTGGTCATTTTTCTTTGTCCTCTCTCATCAACAATGTATATCCGTCGCAGAACTGCCGCTCACCGGATGTTTTATGTTTTTCACACATCTCTGCGTAGTGACTGTTGTGTGTGAAAATCTCAGATCAGCAGTTTCAAAAATACCCAAACCAGCCCATCTGTCACCAGCAACCAGGTCACTGAGATCACATTTTCCCCCAATTCTGATGTTGGATGTGAACATTAACTTGACCTGTATCTGCATGATCTGCATCCTAACAGTGCACACTAACTAAAGAGAAAAATATTAAGTGAACATACCAAGTGAACAAAATAACAAAAGCTTCTGAATTACATCTCTATGAACACCTGACCATTTCATGCAACAAATTATCCTACATACAGTATCTCTCTAAAATATTACCTTCCCTTCACACTTCCCCCTATCTTTCATTTAAGTAGGATTGGCATACACCATATCCTATCTAACAACTAGTTATCATTAGCTCTTCTGTAAATGCCCAATACAGTATCACAAAGTCCTTAATTTAGTCAATACAAACATCGATCCCATAAATCCCAGGAAAATACCGTTTCTAGTAATCATGCTGTAAACAACTAAAACTATTGTAAATCGATAACAAGAGGCTTGAAAGTTTGCTTTTGCTTTTTTTTAACTTTTGCTTTAAAGTGTGCTGTTTTTTACCGCAGACTTGCAGCAATAGGAATACTGAGCTTTGTCTGTTTGGTTTGTCTCAGAACCA
Source organism: Ictalurus punctatus (assembly GCF_001660625.3). NCBI lineage: Eukaryota > Metazoa > Chordata > Actinopteri > Siluriformes > Ictaluridae > Ictalurus > Ictalurus punctatus. The sequence continues at coordinate 23,084,645 of NC_030427.2, forward strand.
ACAACAAATATCCCTAACAGAAGTAAAGCTCATGGGACTTTGAGGTGAAGCCATCCCATTATTCTCATTACTGGAGTCCATGGAGAACACACACATACACACACACACAGACTCAGAGTGCATTTTGGCAGTTTTGGGTCATCCCTCATTTAAAATAAAAAAAAAAAAAAAAAAAACACTATGTTGTTAGGAGCAAGAAAATACAGAAGAAGCAGAAACTTCAAAGAACAAACAAGCTTTAATCTTGTGCCGCACTCGGAAAGTTTCCCGCCTTGAAAATTACCAGGGAGTGTGTACAGGGTTTTTTTTGTTGTTGTTGTTGTTGTTGTTGTTCTTTCTCAGGACTTTATCTTTCAAACCTGCAGAGTTGGATTGGAAGTTTTGTCATTTTTCAGCAGACAAAAAACAGACAATGAATTCTTTGATGCACTTTGAAAGAGAAATTAATACATAACTACCAAATTATAGAAAATTACCAGATCCTGAATAAATCATTTTTTTTTATATTATTTGCTACAGGATGTGTGGTAGGTGGTGTGACAATTTTGTGGGAACATTATCTCTTTGTTAACCCTGCTGTCTTTTTCTTTTAGATTGAGTGTTCTTTCTCAGAAGAAGAATACATTAAAAAAAAAGGCCTTTTTAAATTTGAGATTCAAGGAGAAAAACAGAATGGTGAATAGAGAATAGAGATGGCTGTAAATGCCATCTTTCCATGTTTATTGCTAGCATATTATGTTTGATAGGGTCACATGGTCTGTAGGGAGCATGCACAGTGAGGAAAGCAGCTGGCACCATCACAGTCCAGGTAGCGGCATCTGGACCTGCATTTTTTTGGGTTTTTTTCTGGAACATGCACTGCCTGTGGCATTCTGCCTCGGCTGGCCCAACATCTGGATCATACAGAGGGGGATGAAGAACGTCCTTGAGGAATGTGTCCATTATTGTTGTTAATCTCTCTTTCATACTCTTTGCGTCCACCAAAGCATCACTCATCACTTTATTACACGTATGGGTGGCTATATATATATATATATATATATATATATATATATATATATATATATACATGTATATATATAGCGCCTGTATATCTGTTCCTTAGTTCCTCAACCTGAGCTACATCACTCGAGTTCATAATTGGTTGCCCAGTGGAACTTTCTGCAGATGAAAGGTGACTGAGTAAATGAGCTAATAATCATTCAAAACAACAACATCTTTCTCAAATCATCAGAGAACTATTGTTTATAATTAACGGCAATCGCCTTCTAAAAATATTGGATCAGATTTACCATAGTTTTTGGATTTCTTACCTTACAGAAAAATTTAAAAATTGACAGGGCATGCTCATAGAATCTACTACAAACTTCATACTTTCTTTATAATTCCCAAATGATTTTCATTTAAAAACACTGAAGAACTTTTTTAAATGAATAAATGAATGAAATATTTTTGGAGACCTAAGCAGAGATAAGTTCTATATACATTAAGGCATATTTCCTTTCTGAATTGTGGGCCAGTTTGTATATAAATATGGTAAAGAAAAGAAAAGCAGTGTTTAGGTCAGGCTACTGAAGGAAACTATTGACAATAGACAAAACAAAAATATTAATAATGAGCCTCCTATTCATATTTGGATTTGTATTTACTTAAAACACATTATGTAAATTATATCCCTACTAGCGAATATTTCAGGACACTACACATTGATATTCTTGTAAACCTGAAATCAGTTGTTTAGAAAGATGATTTTGATCAAAAAAGACATTTTTGTCTTGGATTCACTCACACATATTATACATTAAAGCCTTATTAAGTAGGAAACACAAGACATAAAACCATTTTGGTTCTAAGCTATGAGCAGGCAAAATATTTTCTTTCATGGTCCAATTTCAAGTCTGATTTTAATCCCATTCGCTCTAGCTGTAACGAATGTCAAATACACTCTCTTTATCGTTCATATTATCCATGGTCGGTCTGACTTTTATCCTCAGCTATTCTGCTTTGTGTAGCTGAAGGCATTTGAGTCATTGTTTGGGACTTCAGAGCCCGTCTGAGGTTGAGGCACAGAGGCACAGCGCCTTCTAGAGGCAGACAGGGGAAAGAGAAGGCGACAGACAGACGGAGGGAAAGAGGGAATTGATTGTGCAGCCATCATGCTGACAATGCCATAGTGCCATGGCAGCGGCTCGACGGGAGATACTTCATTCAGCATAAGATGCAAGACAATAGATTGGCCTGATTGGAGAGTGCTCGTCTCGCTTCAACAGGGCTTCTCTGTGTGATACCGAGTGGCTGTTTTTCTCCCTCTCAGACACACAGCCTTTAATCCAGCAATCAATGACACTCATTTTAATATACCCACTCCACATGGACTGAGAGAGTGCAACTTAGTGGAACCAAAGTCAACTCGAGCTCTAGTGCAGACACTCAGCAAGGTCTCGTTTCAGTTCATGTCTGAGAACAGGAACTAGCATTTCCTCTTGTACCGCAGTTTGTCAATGATATTTTATTCAACAATATTTTATTTATTAAAGAAAGACACATCATACTTTTTTAATATATTTATAGTCACATGGAATGTTGACAAAATAAATTAGTTCCTGTTATCACTTAGCAGTCCCTCCAGAATTTAGCAATTTTGTGATTGCAGAAATCAACACAAAATCGAGCAACTCTGCAATATTTGATGGAGCTTGCAATTTTTCAAAATTACCACAGATTTTACAAGGATTTGGGCCAAGATGCATCATGTGACGTCATCACAACGCGCATTCAGACAAAGCCCTCTTTGATTCACATGCGTCGAACATGAGTACCGCTAAAAGGTCTCATTTACCAACAAACATCACTGTGAAAGACTGTGCAAATCAATTTCATGCAATTGCGATTTCGATAATTCAAGTAGTTTTCTACAAAAACAGCACAAAAAAAACCACAAATTGCATCGCAAATTTAGAAAAAATAACCCTCAGCAAAATCGAGCATTTTTGGCCGCAACAGTCACAAAAAAACCTACGTTACAGCAGCTATAAACAGTCATTCCCTCACCAGCCTCAACTTTAATCTTCTCTCTTAAAGTTAATAAAATCCTGAAGTCTTTAAGACTTTCCCAGATCTTACCTCTAAATGTTGCAAAGTGCTGATAGATTCACATTTACATTTATTCATTTAGCAGACGCTTTTATCCAAAGCGACTTACAAATGAGGTAATACAAGCAAAGTGATATATCAAGCGGAGAACAATACAAGTAGTGCTACCAAGTAGGATTTATAATTCATACTGGAGACTGCCTTCAAATAAGCTAAATAAACATTTCCTTAGAGAAAACTTCACCTTCATGTTTATAAGTGCATTCTATAGTTGTTACTATAGAAAATATTACATATTAGCACATTATGAGTACATTAATATTAACTTTGCAGATAAAGCTACTGTCTAAGCTGCTGTTATAGAAAATGAATCAACACCTTCTGACCAATCAGAATTAAGAACTGTGCAGAGTTGTACAATTCTACTGTGGTATAAGCGTAAAGAAATTAAATGAAATTGTGAATACAACCATCATTTTTCCCACGTTTTCCACCATTATCCCATTTTTTCCCAAGCTTTCTTCCCATTATCTCTTTTCCTTTTTTTGTTCACCAAATGCTGTAAAATCTTTCCAAACATACTATTTAAAAAATAATAAAGGTCTGGCAAGAACACTAAAGGTGCATGCATGATGCCACAAATATGGCAAGTGTCATGTTGTACACCAAAGTTCATGAGATTACACTCTACTGATTATCTATTAAATAGTTATTGCCATTTTTATGAAACCAACTATCAAATGTACCTGAGCCCTTACTAATGACTGCTATTACCAACCATTCACCTACTTTATCATGCCAAGCTTGTGAAATATGGATTTGAAACCCCCCCCCACCTTCCCGATAGCAGTTGCCGAAGGCCTCGAGCATGTGATAGAAGCTTAAATAGTCTAACAGACATGAGGTGTAATGAACAAGCACTTCAATAGATCATTCTGAGCAGACTTGCCAACATCACACTGCCTATATTGAGCTTGGTAAATTAAAACACATGCATAGCTACTTTATAATATCATTCTTTCCCCATGAGAAAGCACAGAGATACGGTACCACAGGCTATAATCCTGTTCCGTAATCATATCAGCGCAGACCTCCTAATTAACATATGGCATGCATGTTCAAAACGTATCGATGCAGTGCTCTCCATACGTTTTCCTACTGTGCGATAGCCTCTTCTCTAACAGCTATTCTTCCCTGCCATTAATGGCAATCAAAGCACTCATTCTTTATTCGGTGCAAACGCTCTCAGATGGAGGGATCACTAGCAGCTGGTGTTTTTGTAATATCCCTGAAACATTGATGCATGAAAACAAGTGTGTGCAGTGTATGTTTGTGTGAAATGAGGCTAGCAAAACAATGAGGTGAGGACTGAGCTCTGTATTAACAAAGTGTTCTTTTGCAGAGGAGATACACACACACGTACACACACACACACACACACACACACACACACACACACACACACACACACACACGTACACACACACACACACACACACACACACACACACACACACACACACACACCAGACAAGGCCTGGGGCAGGTTTTCTGCTGCAGGGCCCAACATCTGCTCACTGGAATAATGCATATTTCATACAATACATAGAGTGAGGAAAATAGAGAGAGTGAGAGAGAGAGAAAGCGAGAATATGAATATCTATCTATCCATCCATTTTCGTCAGGGTCGCATCGATCCAGAACACAGGGCACAAGGGAAAACACCCTTGAATGGAACGCCGGTCCAACACAGACAGACACACACATTCACACCTAGGGCCAATTTAGCATAACAGACCACCTACTGCATGTTTTTGACAGTAGGAGGAAACCGGAGAACCCAGATGAGACCCATATGAACACTTGGTGAACATAAAATGAGTTATGGTTCAAACCCATGAACCTGGAGCTATGATGCTGAAACACTATCCACTGCTCCATACACAGTACAGTTATAACACAGCATGGTTGAATTCTTCAATCTGAAGGTGTTGATCCATTTCCTGTAACAACAATACTAATGCACTTGTTCTAATAAGTTATTGTTTCTATAGCAACAAATTACTCATTGACTTCTATAGCGGACTTCGGGTTGTGTTGCTTCAGGAAAACAATCCGCTTCGGATGGTAACATATCACACCACCCCGGTGTGGATTATTTTCCTAAAACAGTGCACCCTTTTGTGTGTTAGTCCTTGCATAAACTGGTGCCTATGTGACTCAGTCCCTGGTTTATGAATCAAAAGTCAAAAGCTATGGAGCCAGATGCTTTATAAAAAAGGTATCACTGCATCACTTGTTTCATAAATGCATTTCAATATGTGTATTTCACAATATAGTCTTCTAAAACTAAGTCTTAGGATGAATACAATCTATAACATTCATCCCAATTACCTAATATATTCCATTTACTTCTATTACACCGTCATATGGTTGCAAATCATCCTAATGGTATGGGTGTGTAAGGGTATGATGTTTTTTTCAAGATGTTACTCTCAGGTTAAACTGAATTATTATTATTTATTTATTTTTTTTAATTCAGCCAAGCACATTTTGCTTGAAAAGTCATTTTCACTTTCTTGTCTGTTTCCATTACTCATCTTTATTTTTGTCAATTGTATGTAAGTAAGAATGAAAATCAGTATTCACTACTGTACATGTGATGCATGGTTGAGAAATATTTAATGGGGGATGTCTTTTTTAAAGGCTAGCATTTATTTTACATTTTCAGGAAAAGAAAAAGGAAATAAGCCAATAAGTGACCAAAAAAAAAGAAAAGAAATAACAAATTTAATATTGTTCATCTGACAAAGTATTCTGATCTAAACAGTACATTTTTAATCCAGTAAAATAACAAAGAAAAAATGTTATCCAACACAGTCTGCCTATTTTGTCCACCTGTTTCTTCAGATAAAATTTCTATTCCAGTGTAGTAACAGAGTTTGACTGAAGACTGTATAATTAAGTGACTCAATCCTTCTTTTGCACTGGACATTCTCAGAGTTGTCATGACTTTCTTTAGTACACTTTTCCCTGTACTTCAAAACTGATTGAAATAAAATGTCACAATTACGCCCTGTAGCTGAAGCTTTAATTATTCATCAATTAGCGTTTTCCCCTATTCCCTTTTTTTAAAAAAACTGATTTTTCATTCAGTTTGCAGAGATGTATGGTTCCCCTGCTGTTAACCAGTCCAAAATCATTAGTTTCTGGCTCTTGCAATTAAACCTGCTGCATTATTCATCAGACCCGACTCCGTGGATTGTGCTTGGAGCTCAGAGGGCCTGCATGGGAAATTAACTTGGAGAAATTAAATTCTCTCAGGTTGAACAGATGAACTAAGGGTAGATGTGGAGAACTGAAGAGTTCTAGAGAGAGCTAGGCTACTAAAATGTATCTGCTAGCAAAATATGATCTACCTTAAACAGTTTTGATACAAAATATGCAATTCTGCTGAACTGGAAATGCACAAAGTATTTATATTTAAAAACCATTTAACTAAATGTGATGAGTTAGAAAGAGAATTTCCAAGTTATGTGGTGAATGTATGAATTAAAAAACTATTGTTATTAGGAGGGGAAAAAAAGCTTACCATTTACTGCACTGTATTTTAGTGTCAATGGTACAAAACCAGTGATGCTCAAATGGTATAAATGGATTGATCTTTCATATATTTCTGCAGAAAACAAGCAAACTAGCTACCTAAGTCCAGAACAAACAGTTGCTATAGTGACAGGCAAGATAAATACTGTCACTACATAACTTCATTGGTCTAGTGCGACTACATTTTTGTCCTGGAAGTCATTGACATGGTGGAAATACTTAAAACAAGCACATCCTCCATAGCAAAAGACCAAAAATATTTTTTTCAAATCTTTTGCTAAAGCTTCATCTCCATTTACCACTATGTGACTTCTCAGTCACCGGCCCACCAGTAAGTATGAACAAATTTGTCAATTATGAATTGCTGGTCCATGTTCTAGGCCGTCCGTCTCACCAGTTTGGAAATACATATTGCATTATAGTGTATGCTTAGAAAGTGTCAAATTATATATTATTATTCATTTGCCTTTAGTAACCACATTATCTTGGTCAGGGTCAATGTGGATTTAGACTCACTTCCAAGAACACTGGGTGTGAGGTAGGGATATACCCTAGATGATGCCAGTTCATCGCATGCACACACACATTCAAACCTAGGACCAATTTGGTGTAATGTAGGAATAATAAGTTTGAAGAAAGTGATTAGTGGAAGCAAAAATGGTAACTAAAATATACTTTGACATAAATTTTAACCTTTTAATATGCTTTACAATGAGTAAAGTCTTAAAGCATATTATTTAGTAACTACTACAATTGAATATGTTATTTAGTGAGACTAATAGTAAATGTATGTAGTTATGAGAATGAATAATGAAAGTCTGAGAGTTTGACGGGTGAAGGGGGGGGGGGGGTGTAAGGTGCAATATGACTGGCATGAACTTTCACAAACACTAAAAGTTCTTTCACCGAAACATACAGAAACAGTGAGTGATCATACACTGCCACCTGGTGGCGAATTATATAAAGGATGAACGCATTTCACCTGCTTTTGAAAGCAATAAACTACTAAATGACAGGCTTAGAGGAGACAGGTATTACTGGAATTATATTCAGGAATGTGACAGGGCACCTCTTACGGCTTTACTTTAGCTACACTGTAATAAGAGTGGCCGCTCTTGTTGAAGCAGGAATAGGAGCACAGCAGCACTCGGACTGGAATATTCTGTGAGTTTTTTATCCCCATGTCCTAGGAAAAATAAAGGAGTGCAATGAGACATTTTATGCAAAGTGTACAATTAACAACATAATGAGTCTTTATTGATGACATATACATGTGCACAGTGAAATTCTTTTATTTGCATACCCCAGCATATCAGGAAGCTGGGGTCAGAGCGGTTAAGGGTTAAGGGCCTTGCTCAAGGGCCCAACAGTGGCAGCCCTGGGTCTTTCACCCCAGACCTTCCGATCAGTAACCCAGAGCTTTGACCGCTGAGCCACCACTATATATATATATATATATATATATATATATATATATATATATATATATATATATATATATATATATATATATATATATAATGTTTTTTAACGTGTAATATTTTATACTATTAATGAATCAGTGTGCTCCATCAATATTCCCCATTCGTGTGTATCCTAAAGTCCCATACACATGCAATTATCTTCTACTGTTGTAGCCCGTCCACCTCAAGTTCCGCCGTGTTGTGTATTCTGAGTTGCTTTTCTGCCCACCACGGTTGTAAATAGTGTTAATTTGAGTTACTGTAGCCTTTCTGTCAGCTCAAACCAGTCTAGTCGTTCTCCACTGACCTCTCTCACCAAGCGTTTCCGCCCACAGGATGTTTTTTTCATTTTCTACGCCAAACCTAGAGACTGTTATGTGTCTGAAAATCCCAGGAGACCAACAGTTTCTGAAATGCTCAAACCGGCCCATCTACCTCAGTCTATCTACGTGATTTTATGCATTGTGCTGCTGCCCCATGAGGCCAACTGTGTAAATGACAAGTGTACAAGTGTTCCTTATAAAGTGGCCAGTGAACATATATACACATGGATGATTAGATTTCTTCTTCATATAATATTATGAAAACTAAATAAATGAGTGTTAAGACATGCGTGCACCTTTCGCAGGTTGATGAACTGCACACACTCCACCCAGGTGGTCAGAAAGGGCTCAAAGCAAATGGCACACCTTCCAAACCGAGAAAGCATTGTCTCTATATCTGGAAGGAGTAGCGAAGCCCTGGACGCCACAGGTGACTTATTTAAATGTTCTTTCAGGATGAATCTGGCAGCATGTTCCTGTGCAGAAAACAATGTTATCAGTTGTCAAAGTACCCACCTGTTCAATTCCTATTTTTTCCTCGCTCCTGCTTCAGTTTGAATCATGATTATTACCACCTGTCACTTCTCATTAGCTTCATTATGTTTTGCTGAGGTTATACAGCATCTCTGAGCTGTGTCCTAGTTTCATCGTCTCCTAGCTTTTAATTTTCACAGCTCTCCAAATCACATAAAATATATTCTGGCTTTGACCTCTGCCTGTCAGGTTTGGATAAATGTGAATTTGCCTGTGACATTCTTCTCCGTTCATGTTTTGACCCAAAAGATGGATTAAGACCATGCTTTGTAGAGCAGCATTAATAAAGAACTTTTACGTTCAGCTGCTAGTTTACAGTATGTCTGGTGCGGGTTATAACATGTAAGATTTCAGTATTAAAAAACATGTAGCACAGTCAGAAAAACCCCTCTAATGACACCATTCTGTGTTTAATCTTTCTGTGTGGAATGGGGTTCACAAATGTTTTGCAGGGATTTATGAACATAATCCAACTAATTAAATATTCTGCGTCCACAATAATAATTTAGCTATATATTGGAGCCTTAGATCTGTTAATCCCAGAACACATTTTTATTACATCGTTGACGTTGTTTGTACTTGTTTTTGAGTTTGTGAGGTTTGGATTAAACCCAATTAAAAGGAACAGTCGAACGAGCTAAAATAAAAACGCAATACTAAATATAATAATAGTGGTTTATGATTATGCATTAAAAAAAAAAAAACTGACCTCCTGGCTATGCTTGAGTCTTCGAACCCCGCATTGAGAACCTTGGGCCTAAGTTGTACCTCACCTTTAATGAGAGAACTTCCTCCTCTTGAGCGGACGTGAGCAGCTCAAACCGAACAAGATTGTTTCCTTCAAAATATAATTCTTCCAGCTCAAGAACGTGGAACTGAGGGATATATAAAGGCTATTAGAAGACTAATAAAAAAACAAAGTATGTCACTATATTATACATCAACAAATTTATAACCTTTTATCAGTTATACAAGACAAAGAGATTTTTTTTTGTCTTGCTTAGTTCTTGAATTTTTAGAAAAGACATCTAGCTGTTTAATTATTCTAGATACAGTTTATATAGACATACAGACATTTACAGACACTTGTCATGGCACAAATCCTCAAGTAGATGGAGTTAATGTTACAACCTCAAAGTTGAGTATTTTCTAATAAATCAACTTCACGTCAAGTCAACTCGTGTCCTGAAGTGTTTTATTCCTCTTATACCACAGCAATTTTCCAATAATTAAAATGTATTATTTGTTATACTTTATATTATATTATACGTTTACAGTTACATTTAATGTTGTACTGTCTGTGAAACAAATTAGTCCTTTTTATCACTTACATTATAAATGCTATAAACAGTCATTTTCTCTTTTATCCTCTCTCTTGAAGTTCATTTTTTTTTTACAAAGCAGGCATATTACAGAAAAAGAGCATAGTGCTCCGTCCTGAAGTCGTCCTCGTTTCAGAAAGCTACGGCTTCACCTCTAACTGTTCCAAAGCTCTGATACTTGAGCCTCCTTCCAAAAAACAAAAATTAAACTTATGAAATGATGTACTTTTTGTATCTGTTAATGTGCAGGGTTGTCATTATAGGAACGATAACGTAGTGGAACAAGTGCATTAACATAAACCTTGCTGAAACGACTGTCCGAGCTGTCGTTTTAACAATCAACCTTTGGTCCTATCAGAATCGAGAATTCAACAGTGCTGTGGTATAAATAACCTTAAATTTGACTTATTATATGGGGGTTTCATCTGGGAGAATTTCATTTAAAAACGTATCAGCTGAATGTTTATGGTGTTTTATGCTACTTGTGTCATTTATAAACAAGTCCGCTGTTTGTTACAATGGCAAATGCTTGTCGAAATATGTCAGTGACTTACATCGACTGGAAACATAGACAGGTGGTTTCCAGCAACATCTAACATCTTCAGATTTTTCCATCCAAGAATTCCCTTTGGAAAAACTGGAAATGTTCTGATTCATTCCAGGACTACTGCGTAAAAATGCATCAAACATACCTAAAACAATACACATGTATTGTTCTTATCAACTGTTAACCCAGAACCCACCTCTGGTAGCTCTCTGAGACTGTTTCTAGCCAAGCTCAGTTTCCTCAGATGTGTTAGCTTATACAACTCCTGCGGAATTTCACTCAACTTGTTCCTGGTTAAATTCATCTCTGTCAACTTGCTGACCAGCCCCAACTCAGCGGGAATCTCTTGTAGCTGATTGTCTGCAATACTGAATCGTTCCAAATTCAAGAGGCTGTTAATGAAAACAACTGTAAGCGTCGTCGGGATGAGAAGCCACATTCTTATTCTGAATTACCTGTCTTAGTCAATATCACACTCAGTATGAAAGCTGACTAGATAATTCACCTCTTTATAGCTGTAGGAATGGTTTTGATTTTGTTGCTGTTCAGGTTGAGAACAATAAGGTTTGAAAGACCCTCTGAAAAATAAAAAAGAATTTATTTAAATAAATAAAATTCAATTTGTAATGCAATCATATGGTACAGAACATTGTGTACAGTCATTAATTAAGTCTTAAACATCTGGATTTCTGGGTATAGAAATATTGGCACCCCAAAAATTAATATATAAAATGAGCACTAAAAGATGTTTTGAGCTTACATACAGGGACATTGTGTTTGAAACTAATAATTAAAAAAAAAAAAAAACATTTTTAAGTAGTACAGTTTGCCCCCAAAAAAACGTTGCAATAAGACTCACCGTTAATATTTTATGACGCCTGCCCTATAGAAAATAACAACACTCTTCCTGTGACATCTAGCAAAGTTGGAGATAGCTGTAGAAGGTCTTGGTCCACACTTCCAATAAGTCATTTATATTTATAGGTTTGTGCCTGTAGGCTTCCCTCTTCAATTCAACCCACAGGTTTTCGGCAGGACTCCAAATCCAAAGACTGAAATGCTCGTTGCTAAACTTTTGATTTTCTAGTTCTTTAACCATTTCTGTGACTCGGCTCATGTTTAGCCAAGTCAGGAGGTTGTCCTGTGAGCATTACTTTCAGTATAACCGCATTATTGTGATATTGCTTTTATTCAACAGTTTTATAAATAAGAAATGAATATTGAGTAAGTGAAATTTCGGACACAACATGGCCGAATAAGTTGTTTATTTTGCTCCGCTAGCATCCTGAAGAATCCACACTCGCTGATGGCCATTTGGTGTGCTGGCACACAATGATTTGTACGTTCCCGTTATGAAATTGGTGTCCCTTCTTCCTTTTCATCTTCATCTGATGAGCTTTCATACATTACATCTGAAGTTATAGTCCTGAAAAATGTATTGTTTGCCATGTCTGCTGATGATAACCATTTCAGTGGGAATGTCGCTAGAATTTGAATATTACGTAGCGAACACAGACAAGCGGACTAATTGGGATGTTTCACTGAACACACAGTGAAACATCCCAGTGCGGTTATACTAAATATAAGCACTCTTGAAACATCATTCGTCCAATCAAATTAGTGGACAGGAACTAATTGATCTATAATAACGGATTTAAGACTTGAGACTTCTCCAGAACTTTGTCCCAGACCATTAATTTTCTGTACCACCTATCCTACACTGGGTCACGGGGAGCCTGGAGCCTATCCCAGGGAACTCGGGGCACAAGTCGGAGGACATCCTGGGCGGCATGCCAACCCTTCACAGGGCTCAATCATACACACACTCACAAAACCATTCACACATTATGAACAATTTAAAGATGCCAATCAGCCTACAACGCATGTCTTTGGACTGGCGGAAGAAACCGCAGTACCTGGAGGAAACCCCTGAAGCACGAGAACATGCAAACTTGACACGCACAGGGCAGAGACGGGAATTGAACCCCCAACCCTAGACATGTAAGGCACATTGAACCGGTGGAAAGGTTCAAAGTGGGGGCGAATACTTTTGCATATCACTCTATCATTTTCATGTTTATGAATAATTCTGAAAGGGCAACTGTAGTGGGATTACTGCATATTATTTTAATAGTATTCCCTTATTTATTCTCTCATCGTGACATTCATGGATTTAAAAACAACAACAACAACAACAACAACAACAACAAACAAAAAAACCCCCAAAAAAACAACAACAAACAAACAAAAAAAAAAACCCACTTTAGTTTGGTTGTAACTCACCCAGAACCTCTGGATGCAGTGTGGAAATCTGATTCCTGAACAAATACAGCTTTTTCAAGCTGTGCAGATGCTTCAGGACCGGTGGCACCTCCTCGAAAGCGTTATTGCCCAGGTTAAGCTCTGTCAACTAAAGCAGCAAATACTCAAATGTAAATAATAATAATAATAATAATAATAATAATAATAATAATAATAATAATTTTATATATATATATATATATATATATATATATATATATATATATATATATATATATATATATATATATCTTGAACTATTGATTTAAACAGTCTTGTTCACCCACCTGCCGCATACCCTGCAGTCCGAGAGGCAGAGTCGTGAGGCGGTTGTTGTTTAAGCGTAGCCCTAAAACCCGAGTTAACTTTGCAAAACATTTAGAAAGCTCAGTTATGTTCCTCGAGCTCAAATTTAACGACTTGCTGTTAGCTTTCAGTGCTCGAATTACCAAATCATTGGCCATTTGCCTAAAACACGCTCAAAAATCCTTCAGTTTAGCGATTTGTTCACGTTCCCATAGAAACATGGGTCGCACACTGTCGCACTATTAAGTGGGTATATAAACCTGTAACCGCTCTATTCTACACATAGTAGTTAGTACGGTAGTATACTGGAAATGAAACTGCACAACACTTCCCTCTAGTGTCTATTAAGTACTGAAGACCGCAAACTCGCGATTTCGACTTAACTCGTTATTTCCGGATATTATCTACCCAAGATATTATAGAGGGGGAAAAAACAACAACAGAAACCCTCATAGAATTTGTATTGGTGTTAATGGAAACTAATGGTCCCTGTGGGTCTCTACTGGTAATTTGTTGCATTCTATTGGTGGCATGTTATGTCTACTGGATACCATTAAGGACCAATAATGTTAATCGTTTTAATGGTTATAATGGGGAATTGTATTGGCTTTAATAGAAACTGTAAGGGTCCCTGTGGGTCTCTACTGGTAATTTGTCGTGTTCGGTTGGTGGCATGTTATGTCTAGTGGATACCATTAAGGACCAATAATGTTAACGGTTATAATGGGAATTGTATTGGTTTTAATAGAAACTGTAATGGTCCCTGTGGGTCTCTACTGGTAATTTGTTGCGTCCTATTGGTGTCATGTTATGTCTACTAGATACCATTAAGGATGAATAATGGTAATGCTTTTAATGGATACCTGATGGTTTGTAATGGTATTTCTAGTGGAAACCATTATAATTTTTTCTTAACATGGTAGTTAATATCTAGTTATTTTGACATATTCAATAAATTAGCCTTATTGGAAGACTGTCAAAATAACAAGATAACTAGAAAATATAGTTATCAAGCCAGAATCACAAACTTTATTTCAAGATGTTATTGTGACATAACTTGTTATATCAAGTTAACTTATTTCAACATTACCTCATTATTCTGACATACTCTGTAGCACTCCACAATCTACCAATAAGACTAATTTATTGAAAAAAGGTCACTAAAAATGACTTACGTGTAAATATTGACAATGTGTTGAATTAACCAGCAAACTCGAAATAATGAGACATTCAGTTGTTAGATATTAACTCTATTAATATGAATTATTTCTAGTTATCTTATTTGAACATGATCTTGTTTTCATGTCTCATTATTTCAAAATTAGAAATTACTAAATCGAAATAACTACATACTGTATCCTGAAATAAGTTATTCACATTAATGAGAGATAAACTTACTTCCACTTGAATCATTTCTAGTTACAATATTTCAACATTATCTCGTTATTCAAAAATAGTAAAGTAAATTTATCTTATTGATAATATTCAACAACCCACAATCCATGTTGAAATTATGATGTTATCTTGTTATTTCATCATTACCTCATTTGAACATAAAACCTAACACTCCACTATCTATAAATAACTCATTTATTGAATATCTTAAAGCCAAAAATGCTTTCAAATAAGGAAGAAACTTTGCATTTATTTTTTTTATTTATTCCAACACAAGCTTCTTTGTAGCCCATTTCCACAGACCTAATCACTGCACATTTATCAACTATGATGATATCCTGGGAATATTGCGCATAAATTGATAAGCTAATTGACAAGCAATCTAACAGCCATCATCGCTTGGTTCTTCTGGAAGCCTTCTCTCCGCTGTTTCAGCATTTACTCTAAATCTGGAATAACCGAAGCCACGTGTTTGTGTATTTGCCTCCATCCAATTAGAAAAAGATTCCAGCTCAAACGATTTCAGTTTTGTTCTTCACCCGTTGCATCTTTCAGTGGTTCAACAGAGTTATAGTGCTCGCCCAGTCCATATGCATGCCTCATGTAACTGTAAAATGTTAAGGACAGAAAAATTAACCATATTGTCATTGAATACAATAAATAAATACATAAATAAAATGGGGGAATTTTTATTAGATATTTACACAAGAGTGATGGGTGGCTTGTCATACTCTTCACCAATAATAACAGCAGGAGTCTCCGCTTGAATAACCTCTATCGGTAACTTGAGGACGTGCGTAAGAGCTCTTAACTATGAGGGGGAAACAGAATCAATGGAAAAGTATCGATCAACAAGTCCAATTTATTGAATGAACAAGATAACTATAAATGGTGTAAATATTGACTGGAAGGTGTGCGTTCGAACCGTATAACGTACAGGTAGTTCCAGTCAGTTTAATGACCGTTCTAAATTAATGTGCTCCCTATAAACAACTGTAACCATAGTAACATACAGTTACAGCTGCATACATTAGTTAAACTCACAGCTTCAATATTCTCGATCTCTCTCTCTCTCTAATAACTATTTATTATAATTCATTCATTCAAATAAATGTAATCTTATCGTACTACTTTATCTCTGTCTATGATTTAAGGGGAGCAGAGTTCTAGATCTAACGACCTGTATATAAAATAACTAACGAAAATTAACCATTATTTTTATACTTTCAGTCACATTTCGCAAACATCAATGACAGATTTAATTGTCAATGCTGGCAAGTGACCATGGTATAAGTGGTATAATTCACAGCTAGGTGTGCGTTACACGATTTTAATTCGCTCCGTGCCGGGTGGTTGTTTGCCTCCACCTTGTGCATTAAAATCGTGAAATGCACACTTAGCCATGGATTATCCCTTACATAACTCATTATTTCTAGTTATGATATTTCAACATATCGTTATTTATAGTTATCTTGTTTTTCCACATCTCATTTATTTCAAAGTAAGATCATTAGAAATAACTAATGAAGTCAAAATAACTACGTATCTTGAAATAACGAGTTATTCGAATGAATGAGATTAAATTACTTCGACTAAACTCATTTCTAGTTACCTTATTTTAACATTTTCTCATTATTTCAATATATTTTGTTATTTTGGCACAATCTTGTTATTCCGAAATAATAACCCCCCCCAATTATTTTAATTGCATTTTATTTTAAAGGCAATTAAAATAAAAGTTGAAACTGAGTGCAAGGTTCTAGATCAGGATTCTAATATGGGAACTTTATCAGAATTTGTACCTCTAATTGTCCACCCCAAGCTGCTGTTTCTGCAACATCACTGCAGTACTTCTCAAATTCATCTGTATACAGGTAAAGACAAAGTTGTTGTTGTTGTTTATTTAAAAAGCAGACACTCTAGGGATTCTATTTATTTTACTTAACTATTTTATGCCACATGACTCATGCAACAAGTGTGTACTTATAACGTGCTTACAACTAACTTGTGTCGCATGCGTTCTACAACATTAAAGATAACAGTTAATACCGCTTAAAACTATGATGGTTTATCCTTTAATACATTGTTTAAACAATAGTAATCATTGTGATATAAGATGAATAAAACACTTCAGGATGAGCTGTTGTAGGAAAATAATCAACTTTGGGGTGATAACAGTAACTCTGATTTTGTCTGGCCGCTTCACACCAGCTTGTCGTTGATTACTTTCCTAGATCATCATGCCTGGTAGGAGATGTAAGGAGGAAAAAAAACTCCTATACACTTGCAACCTTAATCAATTTTCACACCATGGTAATTACCCAGCTTTTTACAAAATTGTATTGTATAAGGAGATATATATATATATATATATATATATATATATATATATATATATATATACACAAAATACAATATGGTTAAAACATAATTTTGGAATGTCTGAAATGAAATGTCTGAAACAAGGAACCAAATGGGACAGAGTTTCTCGGGAGCAGAATTAGTAAAAAAAAAAAAAAAAAAAAAATTTTTAAAGCATCCAAAGAAAGGAGCACAGTGATAGAGACTATCTCAAAGTTTATGCAATAATAACAACATATGCTGAATACTGTAATAACTCGTTACTGACACATGCTTTGTTCTGTTTGCATTAAATAAACTGCCTTACTTCTTGCTTCAGAGTCACTTTTACTTGCACAGATGAGGACACCTACCTGGCTTTATTTTCCCCCTCATTTGTATTCTTTCTACTGCAATTTTTATATACATACATACATACATACAAAATCAACAAACTTACCAGTCTATATATCTTTAAAAATGCTGAAAACAAATGCACCTGTGAAATTACACTTTATGCACACACCTAAATGTGTGGCCTTTAGTGCAGCTGCTCACCTGCAGTGTACATGTCCCCACTGTTGGGGTTGGTAAGAAAGGGCAGGAAATCGTCCTCATGGCTCGTCATGTACAGAGCTGTTTGAACTCTGAGCTCCTGGATGCCGAGAGAACAGCCGCGCCCTGTTAGTTGATCCTCTACTGCACGATACATGCAATGGCCATCAGACGAGATCTCTTTAATCTGCAGCTGCTTCACTGCCAGTTTCTGACTTAGTTTTAGTCCTTCCTGATGTCTAGACCCCGACAGATTCTCTACTTCAGCCTCGGCGATGCGGTTCTCTCTCTCCTTCTCCTGAGCTGCTTTCTTGTCCTGGAAAATGTCACATGAAACAATTAGAGCTGTGACCAGTCAGAATATAGGTCAACTCACACTTTATTGCTGTCAGCGCTTTTGAATTCTTGAATCTGATTGGTCAGAAGACATCGATTCATTCGCACTCTGGTTTCTCAGTAAAGTGACAGGGTGCATTTTATGTCATGCTAAGTGGTGACTATAGCTGCTATACTGGCACTGATAACTTGTCTTGTGGACATTCCACGGCATTAAATGTAACTCCAAATGGTTAAAGATTCACAGCATCATTCTTTAAGTGAAAATTTTAATTATTAGCAAACTGATGTGCTAGAAAAAGAATAAGACACTTCAAGATGTGCTGTTATTGGAAAATAATTCTCTTCTGGATGGCAACAGTAAACCTGCTTCATGTCAAACCACCTCAGCAAACTCCAACTGACCATGACTGATGTTCTCAGTAGCAATGAACCAACCTAAACGTCCTCACAATATACACTAGCAGCCAAAAGTTTAGAAACACTCATTCTTTATTTTTCCCATATTTTAGAATAATAATAATAAAGTTATCAAAACTCTGGAATAACACAAATGGAACTATGGGAATTGTGTCATGATTAAATAAATAAATAAATAAATAAATAAATATTTAATATTTTAGCATCTTCAAAGTAGACACCCTTTTGGCCTAGAATTTCCAGAAATGTATTCTTGGTATTTTCTCAACCGATTTCTTGAGGAATCTCCTCGAGATGCTTTTTAAACAGTGTTATTTGCCTGCTTTCCGGAATATTTCGCTCCGAGTCGTCAGTTTAAAATATATATTTTATATATATATATATATATATATATATATAGTAAATAAAATGTTAGTTTTCTAATGAAAGAAATGAATATGGTAGCACAATTATATTTTTGTCTACAACACCGATTTCAAACATTTAATCATACACCTTCCGATCAAAAGGCTTTTAAGATCATGAGAAACATTTCAGTCAAGTGTCCCCAAACTTTTGACTGGCAGTGTGTATGCAGCAGTAAATGCAAAGCCTAGGGGAGAGAGAGAGGGAGAGAGAGAAATGTAAACTGACAGAACCCCAGAGAGACACATATATACAGAGAGGAACACAGAGACAGACAGACAGAGAGAGACAGGCAGACAAAGATATTCACAACGACAGAAACACAGACACATAAACTCAAAAACAGAGAGAGAGAGAGAGAGAGAGAGAGAGAGAGAGAGAGAGAGAGAGAGAGAGAGAGAGACGAACAGGGAGGCAGACACAGAGAGGGACAGGTATTAGAGTGAGACAGACAGACAGACAGGTATTAGAGTGAGACAGACAGACAGGTATTAGAGTGAGACAGACAGACAGGTATTAGAGTGAGACAGACAGACAGGTATTAGAGTGAGACAGACAGACAGTCAGACAGACAGACATTAGAGTGAGACAGACAGACAGGTATTAGAGTGAGACAGACAGACAGACAGGTATTAGAGTGAGACAGACAGACAGACAGACAGACAGGTATTAGAGTGAGACAGAGACAAACAGACAGCAGGTATTAGAGTGAGTGAGACAGACAGACAGATATTAGAGTGAGACAGACAGACAGGTATTAGAGTGAGACAGACAGACAGACAGACAGGTATTAGAGTGAGACAGACAGACAAACAGACAGCAGGTATTAGAGTGAGTGAGACAGACAGACAGATATTAGAGTGAGACAGACAGACAGACAGACAGGTATTAGAGTGAGACAGACAGACCGTTCAACTCACCCTTCTCTTCTGGGCTTTGGATAATCGGGTCTGTTTCAGATCTGCTTGTTCTCCGCCGCACACATTCATGCACTCGACATCATCTGTAACCTCATCAACCTTCACACAATAATAATAATAATCGTTTCCGGTTACCTCCAGAACTGAAATCACACACACACTGAATACTGAATCATCCCAATCAACAGCACAGGAGTGTCTATACCCCACCTTCACTTCAGCAGAAGTGTGCAGCTGTCCGAGCTCATTCTCGTGTTTCTGATTCAGCTCAGCTTCTAGCTTGGTGATGTCCTCAGTCAGCTGCTTCCTCCTTTTCTTGTCATTTTTAGGTACAGCATTTTTCATACTCTGGATTTTAGCTACAGAAGGTGGAAACACAAGCAGAAATAAAGGCTGAAGCCAAAACAGTCCCATGCTGCCTATATTACCGCACTACTTAGTGTATAAAACACTGTTTTTTCTAACCTAATTAGTGCACTATATATTCAAACCATTTGAGATTCACCCTTCTGCCGCCGAACCATTCTGAAATAATGGTTAAAACAGTGCATTTTAAACCTGTAGTCTCGTTAAGCAAGTTAAACTGTAAATAATAATAATCATTTAAAAAAAAAAGAAAAAGAACACTTGTGCTAAATGGAAAAAGTGTCCCACCTTGCAGCTCTTTCTTCTCCTTGCGATGCTGTTTGGCTAACAGCTCCTCGGCTGTTTCTGTTTGCTCCATGTTAGAATGGCTAGCTAACCGTATTCACACAACAACAACAACAACTCAGCAATACATTAAATATTAAATACATTATTCTTTCGCCATTTGCACAGTAAAGTTAAAATGAATCGCAGGTGTAATGAAGTTCAGGGTTTCAGGTCTGTGTCATGCTCTCGAAGGGATGTGAGCTCAGAAACTATCATTGTCATCGTGGACGCCATTGCTACATAAAAGTCCCCTCCTTCTCTGTAGCGTCCTCAATACTCAAGCAGCCAAGAAGTGATTTATATCCATGCTTCTTTCCCTTATTTTCATAAAGAATTAACCAAATGTGGGACTGATAATCCAATATGCTAAGAAATATTTATTTGAATATACACTCCTCGGCCAAAAAAAAAAAAAAAAAAAAAAAAAGAGAGAGAAAAGAAACAAAATGGGCCAAGCCCCAAACGGCACAATATTAAGCTTTTAATGGTCTTAACAACAAATAATTAACAGGAATTAAACAAATTGATAAAGCTACTTAGTATGGGATAGCTTTTCCCTTTAAATGTTTAAGCCTTTTGGGTAAACTTGAGGACAGCTTTTTATTTATTTTATTTTATATTTACTTTATTTTCATCTTGTACACCCAGACATGTGTTAGTTAGAATTTTTACATCAAACATTTTAATCATTATCATGATTTTACGTTTGTGTACACAAAGATTTTATAACTGAATTTCCTTGTTTCTAGCGTTTCCTCCAAACAGTTCACTGGTCCCACAGGAGTCAGGTCTCAGGAGTGCATTTGTTTAATTCTTGCTCATTTTCAGACTAATGATTTGGGGTTACAATTAGACAATTAAGAGTGTAATATTTTGCCATTTTAGGCTTGGCCCTTTTTTTTTTTTGCCCAGGATCCTCCATGTTATGTATGGATGTAACCGAATACAAATACATTATTCATTTACAGATTCATTAAACAGTGCACAGATACAGGTACAAATAGGAGACACGCCATTTGTTTAAGTGATAAACAAACTCATTTTATGGTAACCCCTAAATATTGAGCCTCACACTTTAGAGAACCTGGATGTGTAAGCAAGTCATCATTGGTAAAGTGTAACACTTCAATCCTTCTATTCATTACTATTAAATGTTCTAGCTTATGAGTCAACAGAAACAAGTGAAGGGACAAAAGTTGCTCAAGCACTTTTTTTGTGTGTGTTGTGATTGTGAATAACAAAACTTGTGACATATCACTAATGATGTTCAGACCTCAGGTTCAGGCCATGCTGATAGACAAACAGGTAACAGCATCTCACATTCATTAATTTTCCAATTCAATTCTTACACCAAATTATACAAAATAATATCAAACGAAAATCTGCACTGGTAAATAAGGGACATTTAACAGATTTATGCGTAAAAATACGGCGTTGAAAGGAAAACGGCACATAATGTTCAGCTATACTGCCTAAATAACACAAGATTATCAATGTATCCTGTAGCGCTGCTGAGAAAAACTTCATCAGTATTTAATTTTTATTCTTTTCAACAAATCATGAAATGTGACTTATTTAATTATTTTTTTTTAAATCATTAATTATTTAAATTACTAAAAGGATTTGCTGGTTTATGTTTTTTTAACCATAAAAAAATAAAGAAAATAAAATCTGGACTCAAACACAAAAGAGAAGTGTGGAAGCATTCTTAGACATACATTGAGACAAGGTCTGATTTCATAAAATCAAACAAAAACACTGATTCCAAACCATAATACATACTTTGACAAAAAATGGGTGAAACCTTGAAACAGGCAATCTATTGTATTGTAGTGTTGCCGAATACCACACGGAGTGAATGAATGGTTTCCACAATGAGAATGAGTTTACTCAAGCAGGTAATTGAAATGCACTATACAACAGTTAGTATCATGCTTTGCCACGCAGAACCGAAGCGATTCTTCAAATGTGTCAATAGTTATAACGGTGTAATGTCAAATAATACGTCATTTTATTACGAAGCATTTTGAACACGCCATGATAAACCGCAAACTGAACACGAAGCACCGCAGAATGATTTACAGGATTGAAATGAAGACTGTAAGCTCATGGATTTGGAGTCCAGCAACACTCGCATTAGAGAGCACTGTTATGTCCTCAACAATGTCTCAAATATCATAAGATCCGTAGCAAGCACTCAGCACAGCACAATGTGGCCATGTAAAATAAAAAGAACCATCCCCGAGGATTTGATCTCCTCCTGCTAGAACACAAGTGTTTCACTGTTTTAAAGCCTCGAGTCTGTGAAAGTACAAATCACTGTTGTATTATTCTGAATCAGTTTGGTTGTCTGGTTCAGATATGTTCAGGTGCTTTTCTCTCTCCAGGTGGATCTCTCGAACGGTGAGGATGCGTGTGAGCATGCTCTCCAGCTCCCCGTCATCCAGTGACATGTGGGAGAACCACAAGGGGCTATTGGGGACACACGAGCGCTCGGGACGCAGGTAAAAGACAGATGTGCGTTGCTTTACCATGCCTGAGCTGGAAGGATCAAAAGACTTGTGTTAGACTG
Organism: Ictalurus punctatus; assembly: GCF_001660625.3. Taxonomy (NCBI): domain Eukaryota; kingdom Metazoa; phylum Chordata; class Actinopteri; order Siluriformes; family Ictaluridae; genus Ictalurus; species Ictalurus punctatus. Next base: position 23,107,773 of record NC_030427.2, read on the forward strand.
CAGTGTAATATGACAACTATAATTGTTTCTAATATTTGCAAACTAGAAAATGAGAGAAAAAAGTAAGAAAGAAGATATGAAAGGAGAAAATTCAATGAAAGTATCAAGAATGTAGAACGATAAATGGTACGTTGCTTTTTAGTTCTAATAGAGGGCAAGGGACAGTCACAGAAAACAAATCTAAGTATGAAAATATAAATGTAAGTAGTAAATAGTGTTTGATTCCTCCTATTCCACAGCAAGTTGCCAAAGATTACATTATTATGTTTATTAAAGAACAATCTTTAATAAATTGTGTTATCACAATTTTTATCACTTACTTTATAGAAACTACAATGATCATTTCCTTACCAGCCTTACAACGCCACACCTTGTCATGTATTATTCCTTACTCATGAGTCAGTGTTACAAAATATAGAATTATAAGCAGTGAATTATGAATACAGCATCCCCAAGATCACTGCCATACCATTTGGAGAGATAGAACTCATAGAGTCTAACAGGACAGCGGAGAGGGTTTTCTACATTCTCCTGCATCTCCAGCACGACTCCTTCCTCCTCTTCGTCTTCTTTTTTCCTCTTGGCAGGGACACCATCTATATCTTCATTCGCTGAAGGAAATGAAAGTACAAATGAAGTAATGCAAATATGACGGGTTAACAGTAAATGAAATATTATTGGGGCTTTCATCAATCCTTCAGGCAAACACTAACATGCATTTTTGCTTTCTTTGTGCACGGGAGGGTAGAAGCGGAGGCAGGACATCTTGGTCCCATTGCTGTGTGACCGAGTGCAGCGCATGATATGGGCGAAGGAAAGGCGCCGGTGTTGCGCCACAGTCTTAAAGTTGAAGAACTTGGTACAGAAGTAAAGCAGAGTGTTGAGGAGCACGCTCGGGGAGAAAGCGCCCAACTGCTTACACCCCCATAGATACTCTTCTTCCACTCGAGAGTGCACGTAGCCTGTGCGCACATGCACACACACACACACACACACACACACACACACTTTATATATATATATATATATATATATATATATATATATATATATATATATATATATATATATATATATATATATATATATATATATATATATATATATATGGGCCACATCAGAACAACATTTTAAATTTTAACTCAAATTTAGCTATATAATTACCTATAAATTGTATCTGATTCTTTTTTTTGAACAATTTTTTAAAAATTTAAAGTGAAGAGAAAAGGACTCTAAAAAGGATCTCTAAAGTCTAATCAGTGCTTTAATTATTTGATTCAGGACATACTGTATATTTGCAGAAATAATATCTATCGTAGACTACACATTAGTAATATAAATTGTATGTCTGTATCTCACCACTTGGAAGTATAGTGGGTTTCCAGTCTTTCAGTAAACTGGACATAGTTTGACTGAATTTGGTGTAGAACAAGTCAGCAAAGATGTTCTCCATTCTGCTGTTTTCAAAAAGGTGCTGCACAGAAAAGAAAAGGGGGAAAATAGTTTATTTAAAGTTCTTTATTTTTGGACAAAAGTCTTAAATTTTTGTACTTTATATTCTGAATAAACCATGTGAATACAGTTCATTACCTGCTGAATGCCTAAGCAGAGGTAATAGATGCTGTCTGGACTGTACTTTTCTCCATTAGGGCGGCGAACTTCACTGATGAACTTGCAGAGGCCGTAACTTAGCTCAGCTGTGCTGCACTGTAACAGGTCCTCCTTTATCATAATGTTCCGTGCTGGTTGAGTAAATCAGAGTTTAGATAGCCAGATGTAAAAATAAATAAATAAATAAACAAATAAATACCCTCCCCCCAAAAATCTGGAGGTGTTATAACATGCAAGTGTTAAGCATGTAAGTAAGTACGTATGTAAATAAGTATGTAAGTAGGTAAATTTAGCAGGTAGGTAGGTAAATATGTATGAAAGTTGTTAATAATGTAAATACGCAAGTAAACATGCAAATAGGTAAATAAGTAAGTATTTAAATAATTAAGTAAGTAAACAGGTAAGTAGGTAAATTAGCAAGTAAGTGGGTAAATAAGTACATGAGTAAGATAGATAAGTAGATAAATAAGTATGTAAGTGGGTATATACGTATGTAAGTAAGCAGATAAGTGGGTAAATAAGTATGTAAGTAAGCAGGTAAATTAGTAAGAAGGTAAATTACTAAGTTAGTAAGTAAGTAGTAACAACTCAGCAGTGACTCACAGCCAAATTTGGGCATCTCCAGATTAGGCTGCATTTCCCTCCAGCGTACCCAGCTCTTCCATGCCTGAACGCCATATTTGGTGTGCACTCTAGTCGGATGCTTAACATCAGCTGCTGATGACTGAGCGGCTTCTGTACGTTTACGGGCCTGCATTTAAACACACCACACTCAGCTCTCTCAACATAATAATTATATTAACAAGTACGAAGATAAAATCCTACTAATGTAGGAGGTGTATGAATACAAGTATTAGATCTCAATCTAGGTTTAAAAGTTGTGCAGTTCTGGCTGTGTGATGCCTATTCCAACCTGCAGGACTGCGATATAAGGCAGATTATGATACTCGGTTGTAAGTACAATGAATGGACAATTTTGTATAAAGTATGATCATGATGAAGAAGCATGAAGCTGACTGATGTTCATACTCGTTTTTTCGGAGAGAAGCAATCACGGTTCTTCTTGCGTGTTTTTGACCTGGTGGTGGTTACGGTCTTTTCCTCCTGTGTGTGGTGTTCCAAATGCTCAAAGCACTCTGCCAATCACAAATTAGGTCAACTCAAAGCAGATCAGCAAGTACACTATATGAAATATAACTGAAAGTTATGCTCTTCACAGCTCTCACCAACTGGAAAATCTGCCTCTAGGTCCATTTGTGGGTCTTGTGGGGGTGGGCTGGGAGACTGTTGTGCCTGTCTGGATGGAGCCGTTTTTTCAGACTCCGAGCTACGTCCCCATCGGGAGGCACTCGAGATGCTGTCATCCTCCCAACTTAGGTGGCTGGAGAGGGCTTCCAAATCGAAATCCTCAATAAAATTATCATCCTGGTCTGAGTGGAAAAACAAAACATACCACCATGCATTAACCAGAGTGGAACGAATCAGACATTAGTGAGCCATTTAAACCTTTAATAGTTTGTGCAATGAATTTGTAATAACAATTTTTACAAGCAAAGAGCAAATACAGACCACTTGTAGTGACGCCAGACTCTACAGACTCTCCTAGAATTGTTCTCGATTTTTAGCATATGAAATATGCACAAGATTGGCTTAAACAAAAGCAAGTTTTCATTTTTTTTATTTATTTATTTAATTTTTTTTAAATACAATGGTCTGTCAGAATACTCTATTCTGATTGGCTAGAAGGTGCGTGTTAAAACCATATACACCACAGGCACTGCCGGTCAGTCTAATGATCATTAATACGCTTATTTAATAAATTAATATGCTGCCTATAAACAACCGTAACTATAGTAACCATTTACATAACTCACAGCTTCATTATTAGGAGAGATGCGGCACAGATGCAGGTAATTCACACATGCACAATCTCTCTCTAATAGCTATTTATTATAATTCATTCAACTAAATGTATCTTAATCGCACTACATTATCTCTGTCTATGATTTGACAATACCATATTTTAGATCTAATGGCCCGGATATAAAATCAAGGTCATGAAAATGTGCTTTTTGTTCATGCACCTCCATGGGAGACAGCTTTGTCCTTCTCACTGTCCTCCGCCACCATCTCTGCCATCATGATCAGGTCGGCCTCCAGCGGATTATCTGGAATTCTCTCTTTGATCTTCTGAATTGTCTCCACTATTCGCTCAGCGCTGTCCAGAGTAGTGGGCAGAAACATGGGTACTGGCACCTACAGTGAGCACAGAAACCAGTGATATTACATTAATGAACGTAACCAGTTTTGTATGTACAATACTGTATGGACCTGTACAAGACGGTGGGCAGCATTTTAACCAAAAACAAATTCTTGACAATCATTTCAGTTCCAATTAACTTCATCACATCACTTCTAGTGTGTTGGGCACATGACAACCATTTTTTAGAAGGATGGTAATTTTTCTATCAGATAAAAGGAACTAACTATAAGATATGGTATTGTCATTTTGAAGAGTGCATTTCATATTTCAGTGCCTTGAATAAGTATTCACCCCTCCAAACGTCCTGGCATTAAAATGTGTATTTGTACCATTTGATTTGCACATCTGATATTAGCAAGGTGCAAAATGTTTTTCTGACCAATGCTCTCCTTACATGGTCACTAACTTTTGTTGGATGGCCTGATCTAGGCAGAGGTGTGTTTGAGCCATATACCTTGCATTATATACATACATACATACATACATACACATATACATACATTATACATTATATATATATATATATATATATATATATATATATATATATATATATATATATATATATATATACACATTATATATATACATTATATATATATATATATATATATATATATATATATATATATATATATATATATATATATATATATATATTTTTTTTTTTTTAAGGATTTAAAAGGTACACCATGGTATATTGTTAGTAATCAAACTCTTGATACTTTTCCTGGACTTATCTGAATAGCTCGGTGTCATGTGACTTGTTAGTGTTACAAGGTCTCAGGAGTGAATTGGGAACAGGTGTGTTAAATTTGGTGTCATCGCTCATGTACAAAAATGTGAGGGGTGTACTCACTTTTGTGAGATACTGTATATAGATTTAATGGCACACAAGTGGACTCCATTCAATTATGGGACTTCTGATGGCAACTGGTTGCACTTTAACTAATTTATGGTTAAACAGGGATAAAATACTTGTGTTTTACTTTTAGTAAGTTTTTTTTTATTATTATTTGGAAAGAATTGTGCAAACAATATAGTTCCACTAAAATATTTACAAGGACTATTGTGTTCATGTAATCCCAAATGTGTCCACTTCATTTCAAAGTTGTAACACTACAAAAAATAGCAAAATACAAGGGTGTGAATACTTACACAAGGCACCGTATGTATTGTTGAATACCAGTACATCATACAGAAATTAGTTGGCGTGAATGGAGTTAAGAAAAAGTAATTAGGTTCAGTGATCTATACTGGACAGGAAATACCTCACCGGAAAAGGAAGTCCAAAAGGTTGGGGTGTGTACTGTGTGTAGAGGTTCATAGGCACAGGAACAAACACCGGTACTGGTAAGGGTAACACTATTACTTTAGGTGGGGTTTCATCTGTGGACAGATTTGTGAACATGACTTGTACATTTGCACTGAATCATTAAACATTTATGCATGTCAGTCAATGTTTCCCAAACTGGTCCTCAGGGAAAAGAGATCAACAATCAAGAACATCTGTAACAAATACCTGTAACAGGTGTGTTTGGAGCTTGGAGAAAGCAAAACTGTACCCAAGGACAGGTTTGACAAACACTGGTATAGTTATAGATATAAGTTACTCATCTCTGTGGGATCTTCAAGGTGATCTGCTCAGTACCTGTTTGTGTGTTAATATCAGAGTTGTTGGGTTTGCAGGACGTGCCCTTGTTCTGGTTCATTGGTTTGCAGAGCAGAGCTTTGTTCTTCAGAATTCTTGGGGGAGCAGACGGCGGCTTCACGCTATCTGTCTGTGTGCTGGCCTACAAACAACAATATGTTTTATTTAATCAATTACCAAAAACTAACACTCATTTTACTCAATTAAGCTATTATGAAAGAACACATGATTTAAAACTGATTACTATCTGGATATCTTTTTTGCTCACTATTTACTCAAAACAGCCCTTTAATGGAAGTCTTGACCATGCATGGCCATTGCTGCAGCAGCTACTCTGACAGTTTTGACCCAACAACAGGTGGATGCCCCATTTCAATTTCATGCTGTACTGCTGCACCTCAAACACTGATGACAAGAAACTCGAGTCATGTTCCTCTAAATCAGTGATCACGAACCCTCTTCCTTGACATCTAACTTCCTGCAGGTTTCATCTCCAACCAAAATCTGAGTATAGAAGATATGAACCCCTACTGTTTGTACAAGGTGAAGAAGCTCATTTTAATCTCATTATACACTAGCCAGGGTAAGAGTACTGCAACAGTGCCACTTCCAATACGCTTCTGGTGTAATATGAAGGCCATGCATTGGAGTCGTTCATGGTATTGCTGTCCATGGTACCTAACCACACACTTAAGTCAAATTTAAGACAATTTAAATAATTAGCTAGCATTCATATTCTGATACTCCCACTTACATGTCCTAATAGCTTCACAGCAGTAGGGACAGTTCCTGAAAAGTAAAAGTTAAAATCGTATAAGTGGACAGTGCAAAAAAAAATAAAAAATCAATTAATTAATTCATTAAAAGGCCAAAATGTTGGCCTAGCAGAGGTGGAAAAGTTACAGTATCAATTAAGAGAATACACAATGAAGGTTAATATATTTTTAATACAACTGTATATTTTAATAATCAAATATGATACTATGCAGTATTGGACAGAGCCTTGTTCAGTTGTCATGGTAGCCAGGAAAGCATCGCTGTGTTGGCTAAAATACTATAATAATTTTATTTTGTGTTACAATATGCTGTTTTGGACATGGCCCAAGCGCATGGTGGTCTTTTGATTGTCATCTTCTCACATAATCTCTTCAGAATATTCACATAACAGTAGGTGATGAATTAAAAATGCACAATCATTTACAACAATTACAGTTTTATAATGGTTTTTTTTCAGAAATCATTTGAATGACGCCAAAATCTAAGGAAAAAAAAATTACCTTGCAATGCTGCACTTCCCAGGACACTAGGCTGTCCATTGGTAGCACTGGATAGAGATATAACATTGGCAATAACAGGTGTGGCCTCTTTTGGTGCCAGTGATGGGAGAGTTATGTTGGAGACGGTAGAATGGGTCGCAGGTGCTATGGAGACCGGCACTGTCGATGCTAGATAAGACAATGTGATGCAAGAAAGTGCTAAATGAAAAGTAGTGGTGATTTAATTCACTTAACTGGTCCATTCTGGAGTCAAAATGGCCTTTCAATCTGCGAATGTGTACAGTTGAGGTCATAAGTTTAGATACGACTTGCAAAATGTTAATAATTTAAAATCAGTAAGAGGGATCATTAAAATCGCATGCTTTTTTATTTAGTTCTGCACTGAAGAAGCTATTTCATATAACAGATGTTTACATATAGTCCACAAGAGATACAATAACAACTGCATTTACACAAATTAAAAAGTTTACATACGCTTGATTATTAATACTGTGTGTCGTTACCTGGATGATCAACGACTGTGTTTATGTTTTGTGATAGTTGTTCATGAGCTCCTTGTGATAGTTGTTCATGAGCTCCCCCCCCCCAGCTCTTAATGTATCGTGTTGCCTTCTTGAGCATCAGTTAATGTCTGCACCTTTTGTAATAGTCGTGTATGAATCCCTCAGTCGTCCTCGGTGCGAGAAGATGGATCTCAACATCATACAGCCACTGTCTAAAAGCAGCCAAATATGCAGAAGATGCTGGAAAAGTAAAGAATGTGCAGGACCTGGAGGATTTTTCTGAAGAACAGTGGGCGGTTTAACTGCTCAGCACAAACAAGGAACTCATGAACAACTCTCACAAAACAAACACAGTTGTTGATCATCCGGGTAACGACACACATTAACTTTTTGAACTGGCACAGGAACCTATTAACTTTTGAACTGTAACAAATTCAGTTATTATTGTGTCTGGCAATTTTTATGATCTCTCTTATTTTATTTCATTACATTTTGCAGATTCTGCAAGAAACTAAGTATACAAAATAATGAAGTATGTAGTCTTTCACCAAAAAAAACCCAAAATGCTATTGTTTGCACTTATTACTGAACAACCTGGTTATCAGCACAGCAGTGCAAAATTCTCACTCTTTAGTTTTCTACTAGCTCACAAAACCAAGATATGCAAATTCATAGATTAAAGTTCTCCTAGATAAAGTAACCTCAAATGCATCTTTCATATCCTGCGCTCTTTCCCCTTCAGTGAATTGTCATTTCTGATGGGTGAATTTTATTCGCTTTTAGTCTGAACTCTTCTTTAACTGAAAAAACAGAAACGTGTAGTATCCAGGTCTCCCGTATCGCTGTAGCAAAGGGTCAAAAACAGTAAATGCTATGGCTAAACCATAGGTGTCCATTTTGCTGTATGTAATTACTCACATATTGGTTTTGCTTTTTGGAAAGGATATGTTTAAATGAAACTCGTCTTACCTTGCATAAGAGAAGGTTTGGCACCAGTTACAGGAGAGGCTGTAGTGCATGCTTGCTGGCTACAGAAGTGCATCAAACACTTCAGATTACAGAAGTGCTTAATTTCATTCAGCCATTTTACTGACTCGGTCATCTTCCTGGCACGCTTGCACATGGTGCATTTGGCCACCTGTGTGTTGCAGAGATACATTTCCATTACCTTTTTAACATTTTAACACATGACATTTTAACATATCTTCTTCTGTGAGCAGGACACTAGAGAGAAAGAAAATATTCTGGGATTTTACCTCACAGAATAACAAGGTGTATTGGGACAGGCATTCATTCCCACAGAACTCCTCTTGTTTACCAGAAAAGATGCTGGTCATTACAGACTGAGAAGTGCTGCTGCAGTAGAGGCAGTTGCGACAGTGCTTCTTTCCCCAGCGTTTGGCAAGGTCATGCTTGTACAGAAGTTTGCAGCCTGTGGATTAATTGGAGACAATTCAATTTGTGTGGCAAGCCTGCTCAATAAACATGGGGAGACTAGCTGATGGTGCATCATCAAGGAAAAAAAGCAGACATATTACTAATCTTATGATATACAAAATAATGCTATGACAGTCCGTCCAGGATTACACTGAGTTTTTTTTTTTTTTGGTGATTGTTGCAGTCAAAAATGCTTTAAATTTTTCTGTAGTTTTTTTTTTTTTTTTTAATTTGAGATTTTTGGTGCTTTTTGCATAAATCTACTTGGATTGTCTTTCACATTAATGTTTGTTGGTAAATGAGACCTTTCAGTTGTACTCATGTTCAACGCGCACGAAGATACAAGTGGGTGATACAACCAAAATATATCATCACGATTCTCAAAACTTCTAGCATTAAAAAATTATGTTTTGCATTAGAAAATATACACACAAATATACATATACTATGCATATATTATAAATACTCTACATGTAAAATTATGCTTATTTGTAAAAATAATAATAAATTAAAAATACATTTTAATTTATAAAAATAAATAAAAAATATTTAACATTGAAAAAGAGAAAATCTACAAAATCTATTAAAAAAAAGAGAATAAAGTAACATTTTTCTATTAAGTACAAGTTGATTTTAACATTAACTGCTTCCACTCAGTTTGTAATTACTTTAAAAATATATATATATAATTAAACTATATGCAGCTATCCACAGATATTCCGAAAAGTGTATTGTGACCATTTCTCACAATATCGATATCATATCATCAGATCATATTTGCTATGGTTTGTTCCTAAAATCTCATTAAATCTGTTGCAGGAGATCTCAAGCAGCAGAACAGAACAAGCTCACACCAGTATAAAACACATACACAAGAAACAGAGAAACTGAGTCAACACAACCCTTTTTGATCTTATTCATTTATCTATGGTTAAAATTAGTTCATAAAACTAATCTGAAGTAAATTTATTACACAGACAAAAAATATATATTAAATGAATTAAATCACTTCCCTGTGTATCAGGTGTGGATACAGTTTTTCCTATTTCTGATTGGGTAATCTACAAGCATCTACTAGCTGTGACGTATCTTAAGTGTCTGTGGCACAACTGAAATTCTACACTGTGTTCGTTTTTAAACTGCATGGTTTAGAATCAACTTCACACTGTGATTTACAGTCAAACTTGCATTCAGCTGGAGCAACTTGCACCTAAAAAATCCCGAGCTTTTTATAACTTCCCGTTCTGGTCAGAGACCCATCCGAGCCACGCGTTACAGAGCAGAACCTCACCTTCACTACAGAAAGAGCAGTCCACACTGTTAATCCTCTTCACCTCCTTCACCACCTTTTCGATTTTGCAGTACACACACTGTGCCATGATGTAGTGGGTCCTCCTGAACTCATCCGTGCAAGTCTTATCACAGAACACGTACATCTTTCCCTGTAACATTATACAGAATATATTTAAGCTCTGGGATCTCATGGCAAATGACATTGACACCAAATTTTCTTCATATTTTGCAAAACACTGGTTTCAAAAGTATCGGTACCCTTATAATTAATATTCTGTGATGCCTGCCCTTTAGAGTATGACAGCAATGAGTATCTTCGTGTAATGGAACAAGGTTGGAGACGCTTGTATACGAACCTTGCTTCCTTAACTCTGTGCAGAACATTTTAATTCTCCTGTATATTCTTAGGTTTGTGCACGTGGACTTTTGTCTTCAATTTTCAAACCTCAAGACTGAAATGATCATTGCAAAACAGTGATTATGTTTCTTTAATTTGTGTTTGGCTCATCATCTGTCAGAAGCCAGCCACTCTATGACTTTCAGCCTGATTTTGCTGTCACAGGCACAATCACAGATCTTAAAGAATAATCTTTGGTCAGGAGTTGAGATCGACAGTCTCAGAATGAACAATGTGGCATACTCAGCAACGGCTGATTTCACCAGTAATTACCACTGCAACCAAACCATTTGTAGCCAAACATGCTGAAGGGCTGAATGAAACGAAAATTTGATTTTGATTAAATTTCCACAAAAATAAAATGTCCAATGTTGCACAGGATTGAATTTAGCTTTTGAATATACTGAATACATGGCCTCAGTCAGTCCACACAAAGAAAACAAGAAAGCACCTTAAATTCCAGCAGCGCAGGCTTGGAGAAGAACAAACGCTGACACTGTGCACAAGTGAATTTGGTCCCTGGGGGGCATTGGGTTGAGTTAGGTGAGCTGGACTCTGCAGATACAGATTGCACTGTGGGGGCAGACTTTGACTGAGTGGTGCTAAGAGAAGGGGCAACGTTAATCTGGTTGCTCTGAGTATTTGTCTTGTTGAAGGTATCCTATAGAACAGAGAGGGAAACAAAAAACAAGGAACATCATGAAATGGCACCTCACAAAAGATGATTTTTCTGATATGAACTACGTAGATGGTTTTATAAATAAAAACACAAAATAATATTTACATTCAGAGACATGACAGACACTTCTGTAACAGCTCCGTAACAAAGCGCAATGAATCTTGAAAGGGCTTTATGCTATTTTGTGAGTCTAAATCTATAAATATGGCTTGTACTGCTAATAATTCAGTCCCTCCAGGATATTTGATCACAGAAATTAACCCCAAAACTCTGCAATATTCAGAGGAACTTACGACTTTTAAAAATTACTGCAGATTTTAAACAGGTTTGGGCCAAGACGGGTCATGTGAAGTCATCAAAGCGCGCATTCAGCTAAAGCCCTCTTCAATTCATGTGCATCGCACATGAGAGCAGCTAAAGGGTCTCATTTACCATTTAACATCACTGCAAACGACCATGCAAAAATTTTCACTTGAAATTGATTGCACTTTCGCAAAAAAAGCACAAAAATCTCTCCAAGCAAGCATCGCAAATTTTGAAAAAAGCAAATTCGAGCGTTTTTGACCTTAGTAAATCACAACAACAACAAAAAAAACCTCAGAAACATCCTATACGACTGATAATTTAATTTAAGATTTACTGCAAACAAAATGTACTGTACAGGACAGGGGTAGACTTCATGCTCAGGCTGACAATCAATCTTTTTAGAATTATGTAGAAACATTGATGAAACTGAGCAAAATAAAGTGCAGTGAAATGCACTCGTATAACTCTCCTGCTTTAAGGATAAGTCATCTCGCAGTTGAACGTACAGAGAAAATGATGACGCTAGTCAGATTATTCTGTTACGAGAGAAGGACAGAACACCATAGCTTATATCCTAGGTGATGTTTTTTGTCAAAAACTATACCAGGTCGGGATGAGGACTATGATTACACAGTCAACTCTACCATGGGAATTCATCATCTTGTTTGTTTCCTTCAGTTTGTATTAATGCACTTACCTAGCTAACAAAACATTACTACATTACAAATTTCCAAAGTAGACAAAACACTGTCGAGTATTTTAAATGTTCTGCAGTATACAAAGACTGAAATATACCTGAAACGAGATCACACAGGTGAAGCAGCAGAAGTTGCGGATGGTACCATCGGACATGGCAAGGTGATACTGAGGCACTAGAACCTTCTTACAGTGGCTGCATTCTAGTGCAGAACCTTAATATGTGTGTGTGTGTGTGTGTGTGAGAGAGAGTAACAGAGAGAGAGAAACAGCAAGAACAAACTATTGATGCAAAGGATTGAGACACTGTGTAACAATGTGTAATACATCTTATATATTTACATTCCTTGTATGTTCAGCTACTTATCTATCATTTATCCCCATTTATGACCATGACATGCTTTTCTTTAAACAGACTTTACCGTGAAGCATAAACCTTTACCTGAAGAGCTGACCTTCTGCACTTTGTGAGCAGTCACACATGCAGAGGAGCAGAACAGCTCGGTGTTGCCCTCCGAATTTATGTTTTCCACCATTTCTGTTATGGTTCGATAAACTCTGCACATCGTGCAGGGCACAACCTTCGTGTACTTCTGCAGAAATCAAGCAATAAAACAAAGACAGTAGTAGGTATGGGTTGGCTCTAAGCCAGGGGTTCTCAACATTATTTTTTATTTTTTAGTCAGAGAGATAATTTTAAGGGCCCCAAATTCTTGCGATGCCCACTTCCCCCTTTTTTCTTTCCCAGCTGGCCTGTATTTATAGTGTACAATCAACAGAATTTTTGGTAATACGTTCTTAATAGTGAATTTAACATACATTTTTTTGCACATTTATGATGCTTTTATGAATCATTGTGTGTAAGAGTCCACAAGAGTAGGCATTCTGAATCGAATGAGAAGACTGGGACTATGTGTCACCACGGCTTACTTAAGTTAAGAGACTTCAACCGACATCAGGGCTTTAATGAACTCTACTGACAATCTGATTATTCTAAACATGAACTGCCATTGTATGAGGCGAGTCTCTGTATGAGATGGGAGTCTGTTAAACATGTAAGTGTGTAGGACGTGTGAAATATGTGACTACATTAAAACAGGCTAACTATAATAAATAAAATTATAATAATTAAAAAAAAAATGTAAAAGATGGGGTGAATACTCCATCTTAGTTATTAGAATTGTGTCCATGCTTTTTATAAAGAATGTTACTGACTGCAGTAGTGGAACTACTTAATGATGTTTCTTCTCATAAACTTTGCTTGCTTTTTTATTTTGCAATGAAATGGATCCAATATTTCATTTAGCTCCTATAGTTTGCTTATTTCAGCTGCTTGTTTAAGACAATGCTAGTCAATCAGTTTTTACTATATGTGTGCTGTCTGTCCATTTTGGGAAGAATCATATAAATGAAGACCCAAGCATAGCACAAAAGGCCACGGAGTGGTCTGAACACTACCTTTTTAAAGGTGGAGACACATTTCTGGCTGCAGAACGTCTTAGCGGTGCCATCGACTAACAAAGATGGACTCTTGCCATCGCCACTGTAGCAGTACTCTCCACAAGTTACGCAGGAGTTCATACTGAGCTTATTGGAGGCGCGGAACTGGTGAAAGCAGGTGTCACTACATAGCTTATGGAGATTGCCCATGAAGTTCACCTCATGGCGAATCTTGGAGAGGAGAGAAAGAGTGTTATGCAAAGCTTACAGCTACACCTTGTCCTTTAATACAATGAATTCCAGTGGATTTCAATCATCATCCCAACTATAAACACATATACAGTAGAATCAAATACATAAGCATACAGCAACATGCAAAGTGATGCACAGGATGTGCAAATAGGTGAAGTGTTCCATTCATAAATTAAAGCAAATGTACAGAACAGTAGCCTCAATAGCAACAAGCATTTCTGTTCAGAGACTTTATCACTAATGTCATTCTCAGACCTGCCAACCTTGAATAAGAACGTGTAAAATTGAGTGAAGATTAGAGCAAAAAGATTACTGTGAAATGGGTAAAGGGGCGGGGCTTCCAGGAGATAGAACTTAATATCAGAGAGTTCAAAATGATCAATTATTACAGGTCGACTGGCTCATTTGGTGTTTTTGTTAAGGCGGGGAAATAAGAAGATAGTTTTGCCGTATTTTTGAGTCACAACCAATAGCAGTGCACTTGTGTAGCAGGTTGTCAGGTCTGTCCTCTAATAACTTTTTTGGGCAGTGGGTATTTTTTAAAAAGCAATCAAAGCTGAACTTACAGCGCATGCTTTTTGACACATGCTGCATTTTGTGGCAAGTGCAGAATTTGCAGAATCCCTCTTGTAATTAAAGGCGCTGAGACATTTCTGACTGCAGAAATCCTTTACTGCCTTTGTTGAATCCACAGAGGCAGTGATAACATCCTTTGGGTTGAGAATGCCCCTACAGACATAAAGGGAGGAATCCATGATCAGAGACAATTACTCAAACATACACACAAACAGTAAAAGTACTTGCCGCATCCTGATTTCTTCTGTGTTTTTTATCTATATCTCATACTAAATAGTTTTATATCTTCAAACAAAATACAACATAAATCAAAGGCAACCAACAATACAGTTTTTATTTATTTAGTAAGGCAAAAAAAGTTATCCAACATCTATCTCCAATGTTCCACTTCTGGGAAGGTTCACTACTGTGCCGAGTTTTCCATTTGGAGATAATGGCTCTCACTGTGGTCCTTTGGAGTTCCAGAGCCTTTGAAATAGCTTTGTAACCCTTCCCAGACTGGTGTATTTCAATCACCTTCTTCCTCATAATTTCTGGAATTTATTTCAACTTTGGCATAATGTGTTACTGGGTAAGACCTTTTAACCAACTTCATGCTGTTGAAAAAGTTCTATTCAAGTGTTGATGTGATTGAACAGGGTTTGTAGTAATCAGGTCTGGTTGTGTGTAGTCCAGCTGAACCCCATTATCAATGCAGTTTCATAGATTTGGGGAATTAGTAACTACAGGGGCAAAAACATTTTTACACAGGCCCAGTTGGTATTGGATAACTTCTTTGCTTCAATAAATAACATTCATTTAATAACGGTATTTTTTGTTTACTCAGGTTGCCTTTGTTATATCTTAGATTCTGTTTTAATTTCTGAAACGATAATATGAGATGTACACAAGAAGAACAGAAGAAATCAAATACTTTCTTCAGAGCACTGTACATACAGTGCATCTGGAAAGTATTCACAGCGCAGTTTTGAGCTTTTTTGTTTTTTATTTTGAATAAATTTGCAAAGATTTCAAACAAACTTCTTTGACGTTGTCATTATGGGGTATTGTTTGTAGAATTTTGAGGAAAATAATGAATTTAATCCATTTTGGAATAAGGCTGTAACATAACAAAATGTGGAAAAAGTGAAGTGCTGTGAATACTTTCCGGATGCACTGTACACTCACGTCCATACATATTTGCACATTGACAAAGAACGGCTTTAATTTGAGGGTATTTACATTCAAATTGCCTGAATGATGTAGGAATTATAGCACTTTTTACATCTGGTCCCCCCTTTTTAAGGGATCAAAAATACTTCTAGTAGACAATTGGCTGCTCAGCTGTGTTATGGCCAGGTGTGCGTTAGTCCCTCATTATTTCACTTACAAGTAAGCAGATAAAATATTTGGAGTTTATTTAAAGTGCAGAATATGCATTTGAAATCTGTTGCTGTTAACTCCCAAGATGAAGTCCACAGGCTAGGTGTGGCATAATCAACTATTTTATAAAAAAGAAAAAAAAAAAAGAAAGAAAAAGCGCTGTTAAGCGCAGGTACACCAAAACGCCAGGAAGACCACGGAAAACAACTGGTGGATGACAAAATAATTATTTCTCTGGTGAAGAAAAACCCATTCACAACAGTTCACCCCTTCACCAGATCAAAAAGACCTTCCCGGAGTTAAGGCTATTCAATTCACTAATAAATTCAGTGAATTTATCCCAGTTGAGCAAGCCGATAGCCACAGTGATGAGGAAAAACTCCCTAAGATGTTAAGAGGAAGAAACCTTGAGAGGAACCAGACTCAGAAGGGAACCCATCCTCATCTGGATAGTGGGTACTGGTTAGCTATGTCAAAGTCAACAATCAAGAGAAGTCTTCACCAGAGTAAATACATGAGAGGAAATGCAAGACGTAAACCATTGGTAAGCCTCAAATACAGGAAGACCAAAATAGAACTTGCAAAACAAAACAAAAAAATCTAGAAAAAGTCAGTACAGTTCTGGAACAACAACCTATGGACAGATGAGAGACAAATCTACTTGTAACAGAGTGATGGGAAGAGAAGAGTATGGAGAAGGGAAGGAACTGCTCATAAGTCGAAGTACCGCCTCATCTTACTGCATGGGTGTGTATGGCTGCCAGTGGAACTGGATCCCTTGTAGTTATTGATGACTTGACTGCTGACAAATCAACAGTATGAATTCTGAGTGTATAGGGCTATATTATCTGCTCAGATTCAGCTGAATGCTTCAAAACCCATTGAACGGTGCTTCACAGATTCGCAGATGGACAATGACCCGACGCATACTTCAAAAGCAACCCAGAAGTTTTATGGTAAAGAAGTTGAATGGCCAAGTCAATCACCTGTCCTGAATCCAATTGATGTGCATTTGTTGACGGCAAAAATGAAAGCAAAACACCATGAGAACAAGCAGGAACTGAAGACAGCTGCAGTAAAGGCCTGGCACAGCATCACCAGGGAAGAAACCCAGTATTTGGTGATCAATGACTGGCACAGTCACTGACTGCAACCAGGTATTAAAAAAACTGAATGTATAATTATGTTAGTTTGTCCAATTACTCTTGGTCCCTTAAAAAGGGGGGACTACATATTAAAGTGCTGTAATTCCTACATTGTTCATCTATTTTGGATGTAAATCCCCTCAAATTAAACCTGAAAGTCTGCACTTCATATTTATAATTATAAATATATATAATTTATAATTATATTTAACTTCAACTCCAATAAACTGTGGAAGACAAATAAAATTACAGTAACTTTGTTACATTTTCTTTAACAATGCAGCAGTCTTCTAAGATTATTACGTGTCTCACTGTACAAGAGGTCATAATGGTACTAAATCAGCACATCACATCATGACCTCATAATGTGACTAAGACCACAGTTGTCGTCTCATGACCAAATAGTTCGTGTTTTTTTTGCTCTTGACAGCAAAATTTTGGGCCGAGAAACATTCAGTCTAAACCTAGTTTAAGCTTTAAAGTACCTTAAAAAGTTATAAACCAACATCGATTCTAAGCCTGCTTAGAACACAATGCACCAAAGAGTTATCTATTTAAAATGTAAAGTTGTAAAAATTAGTTACATTACAAAAGTTTATATATATATATATATATATATATATATAGTAACACTGAATAATACATATAGTAAAATTTAATGACATATAGAAATCAAACTGTTTATAAATTCCAACCGATATTTTACATTTAAAACTGTCGTAATTTTTTTTTGTCAAATTTAATTTTTAATTTTTATATATGTTTTTTAAATAAGTGACGACTTCACGAGACTCACATGAAGCAGTAATGACAGGTTTTTTTCAAGCTTGGCAACAGCACGGACTCGGCGGATGCGCTGCTGCAAAGGCAGCGTGGCGAGCAGAAAAGCTGAGTGCAGCCTTTACGCTGGAATGCGGTCTGGCCTTTAAGCAGGATTTTTTTACAACCTGAACACACCACACACAGAGAGCTGCCAGAGCTTGGATTCGAGGGCACTGAGGTGCTGGATGGCGCATTTGTTGCAGTAGCCACAGCTGGAGAGCCTGTGTAGTAACGAGACAACAGTCAAACGTAAACAAACATAACGCAAACAACTTTAAACAAAGTTGAACTGTTCGGCTGAATCAGTTGTTTCAGATACGGTAAAATGTTAATTGCTGTAACAATGTATGACTGAGGAGTAATATACTGGACTTTAGCAAATTTTAATAAAATATGATAAAACACAAAACGTATATATAAAAATTCTACATGCGGCACACAAAATGATCACACGGTTTCCTACCTAAAGCCGTAGAGCTTCCACCGACGGAGAAGACAGCACTGATCTTGATCTGCTCTGAGGTCTTCTGGCCAAATTCCTGCAGTCATAACATCACAAATATTTTTCAAGTGCAATAAAAAAACCTTGAAACTTTCACCATGAATGTTCGAAAAACTAAGCAAGGTATGTACTGAAATTATATCACAGTGCTACTGAATTCTCGATTCTGATTGGTCTGAAGGTGTTGATTAATTTTCTATAACAGCAGCTCTCACGGTGATACTTGCTTGTAATTCGTATTAATGCGCTCGTTCTAATATGCTATAATTTCTATAGAAATCAACTGCATATCGATTAAATCTAATAATAAACAGTAATCATTGATATGATGAAGCTTTCTGTAAGATATTTATTTTGCATTTTTAGAAGGAGTCTCCGAGGTTAGCACTTTGTACCAGTTGGGGTAAGACACAGAAAGTCTTTTAACAATACAACCATTCCTCTATTTTCTGTACCGCTTATCCTACACAGGGTTGCGGGGAGTCTGGAGCCTATCCCAAGGGACTCGGGGCACAAGGCGGGGGAGCAAACCCACTGCAGGGCTCAATTGCGCACACACACACACACACACATTAACATTCACACACTACTGACAATTTAGAGATACTAACCAGCCTACAACGCATGTCTCTGGACTGGGGAGGAAACCAGAGTACCCGGAGGAAACCCCCCGAAGCACTGGGAGAACATGAAAACTCTGCACACTCAGGGCAGAGGCAGGACTCGAACCCCCAACCCTAGAGGTGCTAAGCCACCTTGTCCTCCTTTTAACAAGACATGACAAGTTTTTTAAGACAGAGTGGAAAAAAGGCAGCTGGTCAGGGAATGAATGTTTATAGCTGCTACAACATAAGTGACGAAAGAAACAAACTTGTTTTGTGTATGTTCCACAACATTACATTTGAACTATCAAGAGAGAAAAAGCAAGATGCACCACTCATTAATACATTTTTAAAAAATGTAGTCGTTGGGAAATTGCTGTGGTATAAACGGTACAATAAACTTTGGGATGTGCTGATGTTTGAAAATAAAATGTAACGTATTAATATATATAATAATAATATAACTTTGGTGTGTTTGGCCTGCATCACACCATCCCATCGTTGATTATGTTCCTATCACACTCCCGTCCTGTGTAATTCCATTTGTATTGCTACTACTATTACTACTGTTGGGCCCTTAAGCAAGGCCCTTAACCCTCTCTGCTCCAGGGGCAGTGTATCATGGCTGATGATGCGCTCTGACCCCAACTTCCTGACATTCTGGGGTATGCGAAGAAAATAATTTCACTGTGCTGTAGTGTATATGTGAGCAATAAAGCCTCATTCATTCATTAAAATTCTTAACTGAAATGCAAGCTAGAACTCACTTCAGATGTGTCTGGTTCATCCTTTATCTTTCCAGCTGGAGCCTGAGGACCAAGAGCTTTCTCATATTCCTCATCCATTGGTTCATCCTTGATCTTCACAGAAGTGGGGGGAGCCGTCTTTTTCTCAGCCACCGTTTCAGGATGAACAGAATGCTCTGGCTGGGAAGGAATGAGATAATGCCTAGAACGTTACATGCATACACACAAACATTCTCGTTAGATTTGTGCTTTAAGAAGTGATTGCTGGTCAGCTGCTCACTGTATGTGCTGGCAGATCCTTCTCAAAATCCTTCAAATCCTGATTTGGTTGGTTTTCTGTTGGACAAAAATAAATGACAGAATATGCAAGTCAAAAACACTGACATCATAATGCAACCTACAAGTGTTGATGGCCAAGACCATCCAATGTAATTGCCTCCAATTTGCCCAAAATTTCAGCCAGGTATTAAAATTTTTTTAAGCTTGTCTTCATGGCATTTTTAAATATTTTTTTAGAAACTCTAAGTTTCTTCATGATGTCCATATGGTAAAAAGTAGGGCTGGGCGATATGACAAAAATATCATATCACGATACCTCTAAAACATTAGGACATTAACTAGGACATTTCTTACAGTACACAATACGTATCACGATATATAATTTAGCTAACAAACTGTCGGCAAAGCAGTAGTAAAATAAACAAAAAAAAAAGACGTTAAACTGACTTTGACGATACTTTTCTTTAATGCCTACAAAGAATTATTTTTTTTTATTACGGCAAATCAACAGCATCCATTCAGTCCCATTTAATTAGTAATTATTAAAAACATATAAAATAAATCACCATACCAAAGATAAATCTGAAGTGAATCGCGTAATCATTTACCACGATATTGATATTACATCAATATACAACCCAGCCCTATTAAAAAGAATTGTTAGATTATATTAATATACTTTGAAGTTCCTGACATACGTTACTAAATCTAATATAGGCTCATCAAAAACCTCAAGAGCCAAACTTAAGGAAAACTAGGAAGCACTGTCAAGTCAATGAACGAGAAACATGAAATTAGCTTCCATTTGAACAAAAGCAGCTTAAGTCATACTGCAATTTAGAAATGCTGATGAATAGAGGTATCATAATTCTTTTTAGTAAATACTTTAATTAATTACTTTTAAAAAACACACACATATTGGTGATTATTATTACCATACCTGTTGTATTCAAACTTTCAGACGAGTCTTGTGATGAGCTTTTAGAAACCAGCTCAGAACTTCGCTCATCCAATGGGCTTTCAGCTTTGGCTTCAACTGAAACTAGAAAAACAGGAGGGAAATGTTTACTCTCTGAATAAAACTGGAAAGAACAATCCTGCTTATGCTGAAACCAGTTTAGAGGAACCAATTATATAGATTATTTCAACAACATATTACGTAATTACTACTACATCTAGAAGCACATCACTATGCACTTCATAGGTATATGAAGGAAGTTGTATACCATTTAAATCCTCCAAACCATTGGCTGATTGAGCCAAACGGTCAGAGAACCAACCTGATAATGTGTCTGGCTGGAATGACCATTCAAGAATCAGAAACAGATGTGCAGCCTTTTGTATTTTTGATACATTTTAACAATGCTTGTAACTTGTTTTGTTATGTTTGTCTGATCACTTACCTAGGTTCACAAAAGCTTCTGCATCTTCTGGAACAGCCACCTGCATCTTGTCGTCTGCATCATTGACATCCATTGCTATTCCAGCAGAGCTGTCACACTTTTCATCCTCTACTTCAGGCATAACTGCCCCAAATAAACCATCCTGTTTGTTCTCTTCATTTACTTTGGGTTCCTGATATTGCTCTGAACTCTCATGCTCCATTTCTTCAGTTTTGTTGTTCTTATCCTCTGATGTCTCCTGCACCATCTGATGCTCCATCTCTTCCATATTTTTCTCATCCACCTCTTTTTCTTCGTTTGTCACATTGTAAATGATATTCCTATCTAGCTCTTCATCTTCCTGTTTCACTTCAGCGTGCTCGTGATCACTGGTCTCCTCCAAATCTCCGTCAAGTACTTGCTGGAGGCTTAGATCAGAAGTTACCAGTGGTACCTTCTCCTCGTCCTCCTCCAGGCTGGTATTATTCTTCTCCACAGCAATGTCCTCATACTCTTTCAGTTCTTGCCCACAGTTTTCATGTATTGACACCATATCCTCCTCTTTTATGTCTGTTCCTTGTGGACTCATTCCCCCACGTTCAGGCTTTTTTTCTTCATCTTTTTCATGGCTAATCTGATTGTCTTTCTCATCCATCTCTATAACTTTGCCATCCTGACTTTCATGCCTATTTTTCTCAAAGTCCTCCTTTTGCCCGATATCTGAGAGGTCCAGGCTGAAGGAACTTGTATTCTGTGCATCATTTGTGTGATCCACAGCCCCTACACTAGCAGATTCCTCTTCAACAAGTAAAGCAGCATCCATCTGTGTATCTGTCTCTTCTTATATATTTAGAAGTCTAAAAGACAACACATACATTGGATTGATATGAAAAACATTCATCCATTTCAACAACATTCTAGTTTTTCACCTAATCCAGAAACCTGGTTAATGCTGGGCAAATGCTGGTGAAGTCTTACAACAACCCTACCGATGTTGACCCAACACTGGCCAAAAACTGGAAAAGAAGTACTTTTCATAACAACTCCAGTTATGTTGGTCCAACACTGGCCTAATGTAAGCAACAACATTTTACATAACAACACTGAAAATGTTGAGCCAACAATGGGAAAGGCATACTTTTTATCATAAACTTGCTGTTGTTGGACTAAACTTGATTTAATGGTGTCTGCTGGACATGGCAGGCCAACACTGACCTGCTGGACAAAGTTGCATTGGGCCAACAGAATGGCTGACATTGGCCCAACACTGGCAAGGTGGATTTAAATGTGGCTAAAAGTCTATTGGCCCAATGTTTGCCCCCAAATTGTTGGCTGTTCGCCCAATGTTTTCACCAAAATTGTTGGCTATTGGCTGAAAGTCTATTGGCCCAATGTTTGCACTCAAATTGTTGGCTCTTGGCTGAAAGTCTATTGGTCCAATGGAAATGTATATATTGGGCAATACTGGCACCCATTGTTGACTCAACAGAATAGCTGACATTGGCACAAGTCAAGTCAAGTGTTTTTATTGTCATTCCTCTATATAGCTTGTTTAAACTGAAACGTAATGTCGTTTCTCCAGGGCCATGGTGCAACACAGAACAATATGCAAGACTAAATAAAGTGCACTCTACAACAGCGTGAGACGAGTGCAGGGCAATAAATACACCAAACAGAACAATAGATACACAGGGCATGGGCTGAAAACTGTACACTATTTCATAGTATTGTAGCAGCAATAAGTATAGCAATAAAAAAAAATTGTGAGGTGGATTTAAATGTAGCTGACATAATTATGCTGCACCAACAGTGACACCCAGCATTGGAATTTAAGGTCAAATCTCAAATTGCGCTCTTAGACATGTAAGGCAAATTTATATATTATATATATTTATATATATATATATATATATATATATATATATATATATATATATATATATATATATATACATATATATACATATACACACACACATTATATATATATATAAATAATATATATATATAAAAATTATATATATATATAAATTTTATATATATATATATATATATATATATATATATATATACACACACACACACACACACACACAAACACACATGCATATACATACTTTATGCAGTGCACTTACAGTATATTGTGACTAAAGAGCTGTCCAAACCCATTCAAACCCTGCTACAATAGAAACCCTCACAGAATTTGTAATGGATTTAATGGGAATTGTATTGGTTTTAATGGAAACTGTAATGATCCCTGTGCATCTCTACTGATAATGTGTTGCCTTAAGGACCTACATTCTTAATACATCCTACTAGGCAATAGAAACCATTTGGTAATAGTGTTAATGGTTAACATCTTTTCGTAGTGGTATTTGTAATGGAAAACATTAGAATGTTTTTTTTTTCTCAGAAGGGAAACTTCTTTTTAAAAAAATAAAATAAAATAAACTTTTGCAGGAGCTGTGTTATTTTATCAGCTTTGGGATTTAGTTCAACAAAGCTGAGATTGCTTTAATAGCTCATAAAGTCATGTACACTCAGTGTGTACACCCAGTGTTTACAAACAGCAATAACACTGGTAGCACAAGTAGCTCGAGACACACAACCCCATTAGTTCATAATGGGACTCGAAATGGGGCTGAAATCCGCTACACAGAATGTGAATTAAAGACGTCTTGAATGCTATCTAGTGCACTTTGTGTCCAAATACCAGGTGATTTGGGACTGAACTTCGGTATGGCGCAAAAACAAAATGACCAGCAGCACAAATTTCAGCCATTTGTGCAGTGGCGCTAAACTAGCAAACTAGCCCCAGTGCAAAGTGTGTTGAAGATACTCACCTCAGATTGCTTGCAGTCACGCTAAAAGACCCATGTACACGCTTTGCACAATAATCTGCAGCGTGCGAAGATATCAGTAAACATACACGAAGGAGATTAGGGACTAGAGCGTGGTGAACTCTCGCTAAATTACTTCCGCACGCTGTTGTTGATGTACACTCCCCGCCTGTGCAGGCCTCCGAGAATGAGACGGCGCCATCTTGCGGTCAATATGGCGATTCCGCCAGAGACGGTGGAGAAGTTTCAGTTTGGAATTGAACGTCTTGAGTATCAATAAAATAAATCCATTCTTGTCATTTGGTATCATGAGGATTTTCTGATTTCTGTTCAAATATATTAATATGTGAACATAATCACATATTAATACTGTTGCTATCTGAATAGCTCTCTTCCCATAGGATGCTCTGTGACTGCATGTGTAACAGGGTTGTCATGATACCTTACACATATCTTACGATACTATACCAGCTGAAGCATCACGATACCAAGTAGTATCACGATACCACACGATATTGTGTTAATTCGTCATTCGAATCCATCAAATGATCCAAATTTACAGAAATGCATAGATATCAATGAAAAGAGACAACCCGAATTTTCCTCCGAATACTTTATTAATGAGAATAGAAAACTGGCTACTGGAAAAAAGACAAGATCAATCATTTAATTAGCAAGCAATGTGCCACATATTTCATCTATTGTTCACTGGAGCAATGAAATCACACAAATGGAAATTGTCCTCAGAGAACTAAGAATGGTCACAATATCAGGAATAAATAAATGAATTTGGAAACGGGCTCCAAAAAACTCATAAAATTGGGAACATTAGCTCGCTTACTATCAAACACGGCTAGTTTTAATATTTGCACACAGTGGTTAGCATAACGTTAGCTCGCTTCGGCTAATTTTTATTTTTTACACAGAGCAGTTAGCAAAACATTAGCTTGCTTACTGGAAATCTTTAAAGATTAAGGTAAAGAATTTAGGTTAAATGACGTGTCACTAAAAGCAGCGGGGTGTGTCCTTTTAGCAAAAATAGTATTAACTGCCACACATACGACATTACTTACGGTACTACCATATTGACGATACTACGGTTTAAAAAATACAGTGGCATTTTGAAGCTTTAGTTTCGAGATATTACCAAAGTACCGGTATATCACGAATCCCTACTGTGTAACAAAGCAAACACAGCTACAACCCCTGCAGAAAAAAAACAAACAAACAATAGAAACCCTCATAGAATTTGTAATGTTATAAATGGTTATAATGGGAATTGAACTATGGAATTTATTGTTTTTATGGAAACTTTTATTTTTATTGTGTTGTTTTAATGGAAACTGTAATGGTCCCGGTTGGGTAATTTGTTGCCTTCTATTGGTGGAAAGTTATGTCTAGTTGATAACAATAATGACCAATAATGGTAATGGTAATGGTTTTAACGGTTAGCTAATGGTTTGTAATGGTATTTGTACTGGAAACCATTAGAATTTTTGTGATAGTTTCTATTGTTTTTGGGGGGTTTTCAGCAGGGACATTTCCCCAATGTTAGCATTTGGTTCCTCTTTGTTGTTTTTTTGGGGGTTTTTTGGGAAACATTCCATAACGTCCTGGGAATGTTCTATTTTGGTTAACAAACTCAGAGTTGCTCCCGAAATGTTCTGGGAATTTTAAAACTAACAAGAAACATTTACCAAATGTTGCTTATTGGGTAATAGTTTTTGTAACTACAAACTAACCTTCCTGCAATGTTCCTGCAAAGTTTTCTTATAGGACGTTCTCCAAGATCACCAAATGGTGCTTTTTGTTTCATTGTTTGTAACTACAAAACATTTTGGACACATTCTCTCTATAACACATTCTCTCTATAACATACTCTCACAGTTAGTTCTCAACGTTCACCAAAGGACGCTTTTAGTAGTATTATTTGTAACCACAAACTAACATTCTGGGAATGTTCCTGTAACATTATCTTATGTAACTAATTCTCAAAGTTCAGTCAAGGTGTTGCTTTCTTTCAAAAAGTTTTTGGTGGAGCATTGAATGTGGATATGCCAGGTTGTGCAATATTAAAATCACACTACATCTATATATTTAATATTTAATATATGGAGTTGTCTGTTAATAGGTACAGAACTAAAAGTACTCCTGAAGTGTTTAACAAAATATCTCTCTGTAGCTTGTGTTATGATGATAATGATGTTGATGAAGATTATTATTATTATTATTATTATATTAGGAATGGAATATAATTGTGGACTACTGTCCTGTCTATACGTGACTTATCTATATGTCTTCCTATAACCAGTCCCTCCGTGATTTTGCGATCACAGAAATTAACGCAAAATCAAGAAAACTCTGCAATATTCGGAGAAGCTTGCAATTTTTCAAAATTACCACAGATTTTCTGCAGATTTGGGCCAAGACACGTCATGTGACATCATCACGACACGCATTCAGCCCACTTTGATTAATGTGCGTCGAACACGAGTACAGCTAAAATGTCTCATTTATCAACAAACATCACTGCAAAAGACCGTGCAAACCAATTTCATGCAATTGCAAGTTCACCAATTCAAGTAGATTTCTGCAACAAAAAAAGCACAAAAAACTCCATAATTTGCATCACAAATTTTTAACAAATCTGCCGCAAAATAAAGCATTTTTGATTGCAACAATCACAAAAAAACTCCGCAAAATCCTGTTACATGCCTATATATATATATATATATATATATATATATATATATATATATATATATATATATATATATATTTATATATATATATATATATATATATATATATATATATATATATATATATATATATATATATATATGTATGTATGTATAATACATCTTACAGTTCACTTGCTTATTGATGTCGTAATAGGGCTCGGCTGGCTTCCATTTATGAAAAATGCTTGTGATAAACATAATAGTAAAATCGTGGTCTCAGAAATCAAACAAAAACTCAACTGTACCAAATGAGCTTTATAACACTACTATAGCATTGGATTATGTAGGTGTCTTTGTTTCTCCTTCTTGTTGTTTAAAGACAGCTTTGTGATCCACCTCATCCATGAAACCTTCATCAATAGACTCACTGTCCTTGTCATCTTCCTCTGCAGTGCCCTCAGTTGGTAAGAATACATGCAGCTGCTTTGGGCCCTTAGTGGGTAAAGACCTGTTGAAACATGGTATCCCCTTAATGGATAAATTCTCCTGGCTTCCAGGTGACTGTAGCTCTTTCACCGAAGGTCGAAAGCCACACTGGCTGATGTTAAGGCGCCGAGCTGGGCTATTGACACGATTTAGCCTGGGAAGAGGTTGCAGTGGAAGAGAAAAATGAGTATATACAGGTCTGCAGGCCAGCAGAGGTCTATCTGTGCTTTCACAAGGAAGTGATGAGGGGTGTTTTGGCCAGTACTTGTGAGAAAATGTCTCACACAGTGGCCTTTGGCCAGGGATGAACATGGCTGGTTCAGTGATGCTGCAGACATTCAAAAGAGAGAGTGAAGAACAGAGAGAACAGATAAAACCACAATTATTCATCAACTAATCATATTGAATTTCAACCATCTGTCAAGTGATAAACAATTTTTTCAACATCTACCCTTATGTCCTGGACTGTAAAGAAATATATATATATGTGTATATATATATATATATATATATATATATATATATATATATATATATATAAGAATGCATATCGGGGTAGGTATAAAAATACATTTCCAAAGTCCATGGTTTAGGTTAATAGAACATCCATTGCTAGTCAAGGATAAAATCATAATCATATCTCCCATATTGTGTGTGTTTTTTTTAAACCTGTAAATGACTTGCATTGTATGTTGTGTGTCGTACTTGAGCTGTGTTTGAGTCTGTTGACATGTGAGAAGTGTGTAGTTCATGTTCTCTGTGGTGGTTGGAAACAGGACTTTACAAATCTGACCTTTCACTCCTATGGCCAATTAAGAGGAGAATATGTATTCAGACCCTTTTGTTTTTGTTATTTATGAACAAAAAACACATGTATTTATAAGCATATCTATCTATCTATCTATCTCTCTCTCTCTCTCTCTCTCTCTATATATATATATATATATATATATATATATATATATATATATATATATGTATTTATATATAAATTAAATATACAGTTTGACTGCAAGGTCTTGTGGTGTCTTTATATAAAAGACATTGCCATTGGTTGGGTTGGTTGTTTCATAGAGCACATAGCAATCACGGTGAAGGTTAAAGTTCTCAGGGAATTCATTAATGAATGACTACTCTAATGGAAAAACTACAGAGCCATACCAAAGACCTTAAACATCCCAGTCAGTACAACTGGTTCAGTAATATGCAGATGTAACCAGAAATAATTGTCCCCAGCAAGATTTCACAAAGCACTCTCAGACTAATGATGAAGAAGGTAAGAGAGAGGCCAGTAGTCACTTGAAAAGAGTTGTAGCAGGTGCAGTCTACTGACTTGAAACGGACTGAATATTAATGGAAGATTCTGAAACTGTGAGTCCATCAGAGGGACCCTCGTGACCTTGGGGAATTGAAGATGATTTGTAAAAAAAAAAAAAAAAGTTTTCATTCTGCAAAAACCTAATTACTTCTTACAATAGATGTCTCAAAGCTGTAATTGCTAACAGAACCTGTCAGAATATTTTTTTCCATATCAAAATCTATGTTTATGCTTATGAATTCATACACTATTTGGCCAAAAGTATGTGGGCACCTGAAACTCACAACCGTACGTGGGCATTCCCAAAATGGTGACAAACACAAACATGTTCCAGTATGACAAGCCTCCTGTGCACAAAGTGAAATCCATGAAGACATGTTTTGCCAAGGCTGGTGTGCTCCTTTGGGATGAATTGGAATGACAGCTGTGCACCAGGCCTTTTCAACTGACATTTCCAATGTATATTGTTAAATAAAGATTCTAGTGAATAATTGTATATAATAGTATATTAAATAAAAACAAAATGACCTGAAGACTTATTTCCCCATGCAAATAGGCATCATGCAGATCCACCATCAAGGCATTAATTATATCACAGAATTTTAGCATAGGGAAAGGGAGAGCTTTTAGGAACCAGTTCAGCTCTCTCTGGAATTGGATGGAGACTACTGTCTTTCTTCTGAACAAAGTGCATTAATTAGGATCCTTTGTCCTGAACCTTTTTCAATCACCCCTCTATTGACAAAGGAACAATCTTATTGCATCAGAGCAGCTACTTTGTTGGAACTGATATCAATCGACCCACAAGAAAATTGTGGGCCCATGACAACTTGTCATTAAGGATGCAATAAAATAAAAGTAATATAAACTACTCCACCCCCAGTCCTTTCAGTCCATGTGGCAGCTGTGGCTCAGGTGGCAGAGTGGGTTGTCCAGAAATCACAAGGTTAGCAGTTTGATCCTCGGCCCTTCCACATGCCAAAGTATACTTGGGCAGAACACTGAACTCCAAGTTGCTCCTGATGGCATGCTAGTGCCTTGCAGGGCAACTCTGCTGCCATTGGTGTGTGTGAGGGTATGGGTGAATGAGAAACTGTGTAAAGCACTAAGATTAAAAGACATTGTAATTGTTCCAGTGATTAAAGTAAAATGGCTAAGACATATGTTGTCAGTGCGTACGACAGATTATTTTTGTGACTTTTTGTATATCGACATAGTGTTTCATCTGGTGAATGCAAGAATCAATGAGAGCATGAGACAGAGCCCAGACATGATTGAGCTGTCAGTCTAAACCCTCCTTTGAAACTCTCGATAAAATCCTTTCATTGTGGCATAATGCATTTGGAACAAATCATTATTCAATCTACATGACTGTAGACATAGCATCCTCATGCTCAGACAAGGAACAGGAAAGAAGACCAGCCATTGGGATATAAGGAAGATATACTGTCTTATCTGTTGCAGGTGTGGACGTTTTAATTGCCTCTAACTCTCGGTACAAATCTGCCATCGAGACATGCTGTGTTGCAATCACCATGAGCACAGGGGATGTCCAGACCAGCTACTGCATCTTTCAAATAGTCAGTGGTGAAGCCCATCAGCTGGTAGATGGTGGGGGGGAGGAGAGTCCCATAACACTAAGAGAATTCCCAACCCGCAAGAATGTTCAGTGAAAGGAAATCTAAATCCAGCCTCAATGTTTTCTGTTAGCAGACTCAGAAAAGAACAATAAGCAGCATAGTGTGGAAAATCCAAGTCACATTTAATTATCAGTTTAACTGCTCAGAGGTGGCACCAGTGGAGTAATAAGGTATCCACATTATTCTCAACCCCCTGAAAGTAACGAGGAGTGAAATAGAACTACCTTTTATTAAGCTACCTATTGCACAAATTACCATCAACATTAAAAACTATTACCCTGCACATACAGCATGGACATTTAATTTCAACTATAATGAAATTTGTTTTCAACTGAAATATTTCATTTGAACTGAAGTAGTTATGGTTCAGATTTTAGGTAAAAATCTAGACTCTTCTACATATTTAAATACACATTCTATTTTGAAAATTTTAGTCCATCAACAGCTTTTGGCCATCTTCAGTGGTTTACAATGTAAATGCCTGAACTATCACCAGCACAGGACTGCCATAACTCATCTGCTTATTATTATTATTATTATTATTATTATTATTATTATTATTATTATTTTAAATTCAATAGTAAACTCTAGGTATCAGCTTACCCTGGCATCCTTTGATGTGCCATATTGGTGAGTAATGGAAGTTTGAAAGATTCCCATATTCTAGGCCCAGTTGAAGGTGTTGCAGAAACTACAGAGCTGGAAAGTAGGTACATTTGTGTCAAGGCACGTCCCTTTTGTATCTTTTGCTGCTGTTTGTGCTCTGCAGTATTCCTGCCCATGTTAGGACTAGGCTTGGTACCACTCATATCTGCAGGCCAGTCTCTGACAGAATGAATGGGCACAGGTACCCTGGTGGTGCCTGTGTTGAAACAGGTTCATGAATGATGAATGGGCATTAAAGATGCAAAGAGCAGGCCCATTGGCCACATGCTACCCAATTCTCTTTTTCTCTCCCACTTCCGCGGGGTCTGCTTACAAGCATTTGGAGGAGCCAGAATCACAGGCATAATTAGTTTAAAGACACCCAAAAGGCAAACTGCACATATTTGAATTATGATTATAAAGGGATTCATTTATCAAGGAAAAATGCTGAGTCATAATATAGGATGTGATGGCCAGCAGTTTTAAACACTTATAGCTTGCAAATTTAGAGATGTGCCTTGGGACTGGAATTCTGTGAGACCTACGAAAAGGTTGTCAGCCTGGGGTGATTTTACTCTTAGGTAAGCAGAAATATAGATCATGGGGTGGGAGAGATGGAGAAAGAGAGAATTTCTAAATGCGTTCAAGTAAAATTCCATTAAAGGACATATCAAAGAACAAAATATATATATATATATATATATATATATATATATATATATATATATATATTAAAATATATATATATATATATATATATATATATATATATATATATATATATATATATATTAAAATATATATATATTAAGAATATATATATAATAAGATATTTTCTCTTTTTGGTAGTTATTTTAAAAAGCATATTGAAAACATTCTATTATTTCATAGGGACAGAATTTAATGAACAATAAATACAACTTGATAAATATCGAAAGGGGCAAGGTGCACCAGCTGTCCACGTGGAATGTTCTTCCCATGAGTTTCCTCCCACTTCCAAAAAAACAAGCTAGTAGGTAGATTATAAATTGGCCCCAGGTGTGAATGTGTGTGTGCAAGATGCCTTCAAATGTACTGGCATCCCATCCAGACTATATTCCCAACCTCATTCCCAGTGTTCCCAGAATAGTGACCAAAAAAAAAAAAAAAGATTACTGAGTTTGATATCAAATAAATGACTATGACTAATCAGTATAACGCATTAAAAGTGAGATCTTCAAGATGCTTACCACACATGCTACTCCTTGTAATGCAGTGGTTCTCGAACTTTTTCAGTGCGAGGCCTCTCATTGTGTAGGGTGCACCCCTATGTGGGCCCCTATAGTCATAAAATTTTTCAGGCTAGGCTCTCCTGTATTAACTTCCTCAGCTAAGAGACTACATTCTCCATCTAAAAAACATACTGATTTAAACTAGTAAGTTTCCCAACAAACATACAGGTACAATTAATTAAAAAAAAAAAAAAGGCCTATAATTCAGAGGTTCCCAAACCTTTCCAGGGCAAGGCCCCTAAAATGGCATTAACATTTGACCGAGGCCCCCTTTTGCAAAATGTCTTTAACACACATTAAAAATACAGACTTCTGAATATATTCCCCCCTTTTTATTATTAATAATTACATTGTGTGTATTGATTGTGTGTGTGTGTGGTTGTCAGAGAGAGAAAGAGAAAACATACTAGTGGGAGGGATGGGCACACAATTGTTGAGGCCCTCCGGGTGCCCCCTGGTGGCCCCGGCCCCCACTTTGAAAACCACGGCTATAATTTCTATGCAGCCCACCGGCACCCCCCAGTTTGAGAACCACTGTTACAAGGCTTAGTAAAATGTTACGTTTTTAAAACTCTACATTATCCTGTTGTCCAAGACACAGCCTAGTGTTGCAATTGATCCCAATTTGCATTTTTGTTTAATATTCCAGTCTATACAGGAGGTTTTTGTGATGGTTGTTGCCCAAAATGCTTGATCCCCCCCCCCAAAAAAAATTTGCAATTGCAACTTGCAGGTTTTTTTTTTTTGTGGAAAACTACTTTAAACGGGTACAATAGCAGGTGCACAGCCTTTCACAGTGATGTTCGTTTGTAAATGAGACCTTTTCGCTGTACAGGTTGCAGCGCACACGAATACATAAACGCACGTGAATCAAAGTATGTCGCATGACATGATGCATCTTGGACCAAATCTGCAGTAATTTTGAAGATCATGCAGTTTGCTTCATTTTGCATTAATTTCTGTGGTTGCAAAATCCAGGATGGAATTATATTCATTTGTATAAGTATTATACAAACAGCTGCATTATCATAAGTAGCTGTCCATGGAATTGATTGTACAGATCATATTACAATCAATACAAACGGATTGTACAGATTTTATTTGAACTTTTTCATTTTGATTACCACCACCAATACTAGTACCAACCGAAATCTTAATTTACAACTATACATTCTGGAACACCACTAAAACCATTGTTGCCACATGATGACTAAGGCCACTTTAGCAACTTAAGCTTTTAAGAAGCTTAATTCATTTCTTCCAACACTTAAGTAAATAACTGGAAAATAAACCAGTAATTTTAACAGCAAAAATAAGCAAGTAAAGAGGTATTACTATACTGAATGTAATTAGATAGACTGTATGACAATTAACACAAGTGGTTCACAAATATTTTATTATTCACTGATGGTGTACAATGTTGGCCAGTCGGAAACACAGATCCATTCAGAGCCACTTCTGTTGCATGAGATCAGCTTGCAGACTTCCGCCCTGAACCAGAGCCGCTATTAACAGGCCAATGAGTTGCGACAGTGATAAACTAAGTGAAACACACACCCCTGAATTTAATCGTCTGAATGCAACACTCCAGGGATATAAGATGCAAAAGGTCAGTCTCTGTACTGGAACTTAAATTTTGCTTTTCAGATTATTCAACAGGAACACACATGAAACCCAGATGAATTTGCCAATGAATCCATGCGCTGAACTTCATAACCTCCAGCTGTCTAGTCAATTTGGTCACTTTCCCTAAGTAAAAAAAAGAAGACAAATAATCAATCCGTGTGTTAACTGCATAGCTTTTTAAAAATTTTAAAAAGGTCCACGTTTGGTACCTCTGGATATTTTGAGAACATTTTCCCCCTGAAATGCCACTCACGAGTGCAACTTGAAGATCTGCTGGGATGTTGCTCGTATTCCACAGCACTGTTCAACATGTACTGGATCATAGATTTCACTTAACCAATGACCTAGAACAGGACAGAAAAATATTTTGATTCTGTATATGTACTCAAGGTATGTTTCCTACAAAGATCACTAGATCACATTGTTTATTTAATGTTGTTTAAAAGTTAATATATTTGTGTGCCGTTACAAACCATATTTCTGAAGGTGTGTGACTCAGCCTCCATCAGTTGCCCGAGGCCCCTGCAGTGAGAGAGACAGTGAGTGAACATGGTCTTTAGACTTCAATATGAAGCTAAATTAACACTAATCTCATTACTACATTAATAAAGATGAAAATGTGATATGGAATATATGCAACATTATCCAAACAAAGTCAGAGAACAATCTGTATATATTTATTAAAAAATAAATAAATAAATAAATAAATAATTGAAAACAGGTTATAGAATTAAGGGAGACATTACATTGTGCTTGCTTCATTTAAAATTAAGAAACTTATAGTAGGGCTGCTAAAGTAATTAGTTAAGGTTAACAAAATCAAAACCCATGTGTGTGTATATACATT
Source organism: Ictalurus punctatus (assembly GCF_001660625.3). Lineage (NCBI taxonomy): Eukaryota > Metazoa > Chordata > Actinopteri > Siluriformes > Ictaluridae > Ictalurus > Ictalurus punctatus. The sequence continues at coordinate 23,142,351 of NC_030427.2, forward strand.
TTATTTTTGGATGACTAACTAGTACAGGGGGGTATGTCCATAATTTTACCTTATGATAGGTTTACGTCTCACAGTATTGGAATACATCACTGGGTGAGGTCATTAGTGAGTGCAAGTACTATAATTATTTGTGTTTGAGATGAAGCATTTAATGCTACACGCTAAAATATAGAACTGCTATAAAAAAAGTATTCAATTCCTGTCTGTCTATTAAACAAAATGTAACTAACTGAATGCTACTTAAATGTGTCCTTTGAATTTAAATTATTATTATTATTATTATTATTATTATTTTTTAAATCCTTTTCAGCTTGAAGACAAGCTAGATTTAAGATTGCTGTTTTACAAAAATTACTTTGTAGAGACGCATATCAAAATATTCTAATAACCAGAGCTCAGCATTAGGCCTATTAAAGGCTGATCTTAATGGCAGAAGCTTTTAAAGTTAAGGATTTATACAGTGCTGCCATAGAGTACAGACTACATGGTCATCACCTCCCATTAAGATGAATACATTTTTTGTTTTCAATCTCTGACTAACCAAAATTTGGAGCCGAGAGGAGACGACTACAAAGAAAACCAAAGACAACTAATCGATCAGAGAGGTTGACTGATTAATTGGCACCGGTTAACCGATTGCTGGAACTATAGGTTATCTGCAAAAATCCACGCAATTACTTTTTCCCCAGTAGCATCTGTTGCATGAGCAGTTGAGAAGGGTCTACCATCATTATACAGTGAGAGCGGCCTCTAGAGGCGAAATAAATAGTATGACAGGCAAATTTTGTTGTGATGTTTGAAGTGTTTGAGTCATTTTGGATGTCTCCATTTTTATTTGTTGGGTTACCTTTTGGATGCAACTTTTATTTACTTTAATATTTATTAATAGTTAATATTTAGTTCATTTAAAAAAGTACAGTAAATTTACATACACTCAGTATTGTATTTTTGTAATAAGCTGCAGCAAATTTTACTTGTGTTTTCACTCAGCATTAATTTTAAAAACTGACTTGATTAATTGTTTTTCGGCAGATACTGCCCGACTTGGTTATTGGTATCTGTAAAATCTACCATCAGTCAACCTCCACTATCCAAGCAATTTTGCCGTTTGTTGTCACAAGCAAACAGTGTGAACATGGTAACCGAAAAGTTGCATTGGGTTGTGTAATATGGTCAACACCATTCATTTTTTCCTAGTGCTATGAAACATCTGTACTATTATGATGAATCAATGCTTAACAATGCCCAGATTTTAAAACCCTCGGTAGGGGCAAAATAAAGCTAACGTTTATGTTATATATATAAAATTCAACCATAATTAACTACACAAGATGAGCTGACCACATTTAATTGAATAATTTTACAGTCCTAGTATACGTGTTAATAGATTAGTTTTATGAAATATTTATATAGAATGAATAGTTTAAGAATAAAGCCAACTATCTAGCTCAAAATGTACTAAACTTAATGGCAAAATGGTGAAGTGACTGTACAGACAAGTTATATTGGAAGACAACCAACATTTCGAAGTGCTAACGTGTGTTGCTTGAGGAAACATGACAAAACCCGCTCAAATCCTGCTGATAAATAGAGTGCGAGACTAAGTGTTAAGTTGATGCTTTATGTATAGTCCATTACTAACCACATATTGAGTTATCTAAACAAACATCACCTTTTACACAGTGCTGGGTTTCTGGAAGTGTAGATCCTGATGAGTGAGGTTATGCTCTACCTTTCCACAGGCAGCCATTAGTCAAACGGGGCAGTTCTGGCATCACACTCCTTAATAAGTAAAGTAAAGGCAACTACAGCCAGAGGTGGGGAGAATGAGATGATGGATCACAGTGCAGATAAACAAACACACCTCCCTGGACAACCAATCTGCCAAACGACTATCAGAATGCTCCAAGAAGCAGACCTGCACCTGTACACCTTGTCTTCAAGACGTATGTATTGACACGCACACGATGTATATAGTAAAAATGTTGATGTAATACTTCAGAACACTGTGTTGTGGGTTAATACAATGAGTGGAATCTTGCACAAGAAAGATCACAGTGGACCTAGAGCAGGAGGCCAAGCAGGAAAAGGAACCGTGAAGATGCAAGTCAAGTAATGTGGGAATTGCAACAGTGTCAAGTATTTGTGAAGAAGCAAAAGTCAAAACCCACTGGTTTCAAAAAGTACATTTAGCTATTAATCTAGAATTATTAAAGAAAAAATAAAAGATGCAAGCTGGCTAAGGAGCTGGATGTGGGTCTGGACTAACAGACTATTGGCGTTTTGTTTTTGTGAGCAATATTACAGACCAGTCATGATCAAGTATTGCAGCCCTCTTAAGTAGACACACAGTGACAGCATAAAAAAGCAAAAAGGTGCAACCTTGTACAATTTTGTGACTTTTTTAAAAAATTTATTTATTTTTTTTTTTAATTAATTTTTTTTTTAAAGTCAAGCTTATATCCTGAAGAGATCTTCTGTAAGTGAATTTATTCCAGGTAAATGCTGGTGCTGTGAAAATCAAGAAATGATGTTGATATGGAAGTTCTTTTGTAGGCTACACTTGACCTTAGGTTTCATGTAATATTTATGGTCATTACCTAAATGTTAAACAGACCATAAATATTACCATGTAATTTATATTGCGTACATGCCGAATTCAGGATCTCAGGATATTCCAATATGCTGTTTTTCCACAAAGATCCACGTAGAAAACATGCTTCGATCGATCTGCATCCCTAGATACTCAGCTTTTCTAAATGGTCAAGAATATGAACCAAGCAACTCTAAGAAAACAGCAAAACAGAAGTCCAATATGATCACTGTAAAATAAAAAGCATTTCCTTTAAATTTGATTAAAATTTTTTTTTTTAGCAACTAGAAGCAAGTGCCTCTCAGGTTCTTTGTCTGTACCCCTTCAGTGAATTGGCTTTTGAGGCGTAATTTTATTTGTATTTGGTCCTCACTCCTGCATCACGTCTGCTACTTCAAACACATTTTTAAACAATTTGCCAGAACTACATAACTTCCATACAGGGAAAAATTAAAATAGGGTAATAGAAGTGTATTTCTAGTTTAGGTTAAAAAAAATGTAACCCTTATTTTCTATTTAAGCTACGCTAAGCTTAGACTGAGACCGATGTTCGAGGAAATTCTGTGAAATGTATAAATGTATAGTAATGTGTTGAAAACAGGCCATGGTTCTGGAAGAATCAGTATACAATTTGAAACACTGATATGAGCCTAATATTGGATTTGCTACAACTTCAAGCCCACCCTCACCCATGTCCAGACAAATTTGCAATGGAATATCAATGTATGCCAATGCAACAGTATTACTCCCTAAAGGAAACTGTACCCATACACCATCCCAACCCCGTCATTTGCTTATTTTCAGGCTTTTCACATAACTTGCAAAGACCAAATTGTACAGTAGTCCATCACTGTCCAAGAAGCCATCAACATGCAGTTCAGAGAAAACTGATTAAAAGAACAAACCTGTTAGCCATGTTGAGACCACAACAGATATCTGCACTGTGAATCCATTTTTAGAAGTGTGATGCCAGAACCCCAATAAACATGTGAGGTGAATCAGGGAGGTGAAACAGCCCTGTGTTTTTCATCTTCATTGAACAAAAGACATGAGCACTTACCTTTTCGGATGGTACGCAAGCAAACCTCTCGATGCAAACAAGTCCAGGCTCAACTGTCCACTGATCTGAAGAACTACTCATCTTGTCTCATTGTAACCAACTGCTGGAGTGTCAACTGTGGAGCAGGCTGGACACTGGCTGCTACTGCTTAGCTACAGCACCACCATCCATGCCATACACGTTACACACACACAGAAAAGCTTTCCT